>NW_024070207.1:13815573-14020639 GCF_014754425.2 Oryx dammah
ACAGATTGGGGGTGGGGGGTGGGGGGTGGGGGGCAGGGGGTCAGGGGTGGGGGGTATCGATGACTATATCTTAAACTTCTGGAAGCTAGCGTGATATGTTAATCCTGAGTATATGCTTTTGGCTGTGTATTGACCCTGTGGATTTGTCTCTCTAAGAAAAGAAGCTGAGCGCCTTACCCGGTGCAGTCCTGCACCTCTCTCTCTCCCTTTCTCTCTCTCTCCCCTCCCCTGGAGTCATCTGGAAGGGAATTCACACTGTTTTGCATTCTTCTTGACACACATCTGCTGCCGTCACCGTCCCCCAACAGTGTTCCTGGGAGTGAAGACACGGAGTCCCTACTAATTGCCCATTGTAGGGAACAAAGAAAGCCAATGTTTCTTCTGTATAGATTGCTTCTCATGCACCTCTCCATATTCCCCATTTCCCACATGCTCGTGCCCTGTGTCTGCCTCATTCATCGTTCCGTGAGAAGCTCATGTGAAACCTCCCGTTCTTATATGAGTTTTATAAAGATGTACACTGTGCTCAAGCCCCACCTATCCTTGGTACCCCTGAGTGTGATAAAAAGACCCCCTGAGTGGCAATTCCTCCCGGCAAGGATTAGAGGAGCTCATTCTGCAAAAGCCAGCGCCGCCCCCCGCCCCCTTCCTTGCCTCTCCTCCCACAGGACCAAGTTGTTTAATGGGCCAGAGATGCAGCCAGGTGGGGAACCCTTGCCCCCACGACCACTGTGAGCCCACGTGCTGACATGGTCTCTCTCTTCTCCCAACCTTTTGATCCTGCCTCTTCACCACTTACGCCCCACCTGTGTCATTCATTCCACCGCCATCCTTCACCTCTCCCTCAACCTCACGGAGAGGACACATTTTCTAATGTCTGTATATAGTATATATACTACATAAAATATATAAATTCTATATATATACTAATTTATGTCTTGTTTTTCAAACAAGAATGATTAAATCTATTCATCTTACTATCCCAATAAGTCTTTGCAGTGCCTCTGTGTGGAAGTCCTTGTGTCCCTGAATTGTCGATTGCTGGCAACCCTCTGAATGCTCCCACTGGGCCCCTCACCCATCTATCTGGGCCCCGGTGGACAAGGAGAGCTGAGAACCCTACTCTTCCAGCCTCCCCTTTGCCCCTCTTAGAAGTCTCCTGTTGGTCACAGGAGTTGGATACGGTGCTCCTTTCACTTGGCCCTGTGGCCTTTGGCTCCACTGGCCACCGTGGCTGCCAGCAAGGGCAGCACAGAAACACCATGTGCTCCGTGCCGGGAGCACTGGGCAGCCCGGGAGTTGAGAGACAGAGGTTCAGGTCAGCTTTCAAGTTGCTTTGGGAAATGGGGCCTCTCCCTCTGAAACTGCTCCCAGTTACCTCAGAACTAGCCTGTAGTTAAAGCTAGCCAATCCTTTGCAATGGCCTCTGGCAACTTCTAGGGACAGGGGTATTTCCATACAATAGAAGCAGCAGGGCACTAAGCAGAGATGGTTTTTCAGAGAGTTACTTAACGGGGGTAGTGATTCTATTTCTCCTGTTCTGGGTCCTTGTGGTAATCACAGGTTCCACAAATCTATGAGATAACCTTTGTGCCAACTAGGAAAAGTTTCTCCCTGCTGCAGCCACCTGCCATGATGAATTAGTGGGGGCAGACCTAGTCCTCTGGGTGATGCTAGGCCTTTGGACACATAGTTTGGTAATTTCAGCACCACTTGCTTCGCTGGCCGAGTGTACATCCTATACAACTGTGTACAGTAGCCCTAAAGAGTCACTTCCTCCCAAAGCTTGGGCACAGATGCTTTTTCTCATGTTTGCAAAGGTCATGGCTAAGGTGGTTTGGAAGCCAAGCATGGAGGAGGAACCAGAGACAGCATAGTCAGGCTGGGTGGCTCTGCATTTGGGAGGCCACACAGGGTGACCTGGTGGCAGAACTCTTTGGGAAATAGCCACCAGGGATACATCCCATGACATCAAGGCTGGGACTCTTGAAGTCAGTCCCAGTGTGAACGGAGGCCTGCCACCACTCACAATGACCTGATCGGACAGTCCAGAAACTTGCAGTCCTGTACCACACCGGTAGCTCCTTATAGTCAGAAAGCATATCTCATTCAGTTCTATAGTCTGGGTGCACACCCACACAGTACCTGCCTGGCACATAGTAGGTGTTCAATAAATATTTGTTGAATGAATGTGTTGAATGAGATGACTGCCATGAGAGAGTCCTGCCAGACCTCTGTCCCTCGTGAAAAAGGCCCTCTCTCTGGGAATGGCTAACCCTAGTCAGTGCAGTTGGACGAGGCCCAGCAGCCTGGCATCCTCCTATCGAAGATGAGGAGTCACGTCCATTACAGACTTTGCAATGGCCTCTGGCGATTTCTAGGGAGAGGGGGATTTCCGTACAATAGAAGGAGCAGGACCCTACACAGAGCTGACTTCTCTGGTTTTTCAGAGATATCTAATGGTGGGTGCCGATTCTATTTCTCCTGTTCTGGGTCCTTGTGGTAATCACAGGTCCCCACAAGTGTATGAGATACCTTTGTGCCAACTAGAAAAAGTGTACCACAGACTCAGAGCTGAGTTTCACCAGTTACTTTCCAAAAGCTTCACAAACTCCCCTGAGGTGCTCAATGGACTCCTTTTCTCCTGACCTGGGGTGGTTCTCTGCAGTAGCTGGGAGACTTGGGTGGGGGGTGGCACAGGCTTGTCCCCACCAGCACCTTCCTCACCATCTTTGGCCTGAGCTGGAGCCGGAAGCTGACCCTCTCCAGCCATCCTGTACCTGACCCAAGTCCCCAGAGCCTGACGCCTGCCTTTCCAACTTCAGGCCATTCGAGGAAAATAGGTTCACGCTACTGGCGTGGGCCCAGGATGCCTGTGGTGTTGGCACAGTCACATTTTTTTTTCCAAACTGCTATCAAGACACTGAGGATCATAGGCAATTTCATCAACAATGAATTGAAAGGGCCCGCCTGAGCCAGAACTTCTACTGCCAAAGGGGCACGGGAGGATTGGCTACCAGCACTAGGAAGGGGTGTGGTTTTCTGTCTTAGGATCAAATTTCTCCAAAGAGCCACTAGGATGGGAGTACTAACTCTATCCCATGCTCCATCCTGTGACGCTGGGAGCCAGACTGTGGGTGTGTGTCTTCAGAGGAGATGACCCCTGAGGGTTCAGTCTCGGGTCTGGGCAAAATGTCCTGGATTCCAGGTGGGTTTCTTGGTTTCAACGCCTTGACTTGCTGGGAGCAACCATTACATGGAAACCATGCAGGCCTGACTTCTCACAGGTACAGAACTTCTTGTTTCACTTTGGGTTTCTGCTTCCCACTCATGATCAAGGCCCACACACCACCAAGTCTGCAGCTGCTGCCCATGCTCCCGGTATCTCAGGGACACTGCCTGGTGCCCTCACTGACCTTTCCAGCTGCAGGTTCTGGACCTACCACTTAGCAGTGTGCTCACTGTGAGCTTCTTGCCCTCCCATCTGCGATGACTGTCCCCTCTGCATATTGACACCTCATTCTAATATTCACTGCTTTGGCTGAAAGGACTATGAATAAGTTGGGAGCCTTCCACAACACAGAAGAATTTGATCCCTGCCTTTAAATGTATGTGTGTGCACACACACACACGTGTATGAGCATCTACCATATGCTGGGTGCTATGTTAAGTACTTTACATGCATGATCTTATCGGGTTTCCCAGGTAGCACTAGTGGTAAAGAACTCACCTGCCAATGCAGCAGACACAAGAGACATGGGTTTGATCCCTGGGTCAGGAAAATCCCCTGGAGGAGGGCATGGCAACCCACTCCAGTGTTCTTGCCTGGAGAATCTCATGGACAGAGGAGCCTGGTCATGGGTTACAGACCATGGAGTCACAAAGAGTCGGACACAACTGAGTGAGTTAGCACACGTGCACACATGCATGTTCTTATTTAAACTTTCTAAGATCCTTAGAGATACCACAAGCATATCCACTTTTCTTGGAGGAAACTGAAGCCTAGAGAGGTTAAGTCACTACCTTGGTCATACAGCTGGTAAGCAGTAAGCTAGCTGGTTTCCAAACTCAGACCAAGCTTTCACCTGCTACCCTGCAGTACTCAGCCTAGCACCAACTTTAAAGCCCTTCCCCCTGAAAACAGAGGCACAGGTGCAGGCACATTCATCAGAGGATGGCCTGTAACTGTTGCTCAAGGTACAGGCAGCATGTGGGTCATTGGTAAGGTTGGGGTGGAAGGTGCAGGATACTGCAAGCCCAGCTGACTCTTCCCCCGGCGCCCCCAGTGCCATGTCTCTCAGAACCAGTGGAGTCATATAGAGCAGCTGTGTCCAAAAAGTCACCATCATCAAAATGAGGGGAACACCCCTCCCGCATGTTCCTCAAATGGAAATCTGAGTTTCCTATGGCTATGACCCATACTCCTTATGCACTGGCATTTTTCTCAAAGATTTTGTAGGCAAATACCCCATGAATGATATATTCAAATTTTCAAAACTATTTATTTTACTTATTATTTGTTTATTTGGCTGGAGAGGGTTGTAGTCGCAGCGTGCAGGATCTAGTTCCCAGACCAGGGATTGAACCACTCGCTGCATTGGGAGTGCAGAGTCTCAGCCACTGGGCCACCAGGGAAGTCCCTATCTTCAATGTTTTTATGTAAAAATTTGGAGAGGAATGAAGAAGTTGAACTTCCTGTAAAGAAAACATATCGTTTGAAAAGACCCTCAAGATGCATGGTTGATACTTCCGGCTTCATTACCATGTCTACTGCACCAGCGTCCAGGTTCACCCTCCTCTGCCCCTAGGTGTGCGTTGGTGGAAATGCTGGACACGCTCTGAGCCCATCAGATGAACTATATAGTGACGCAGGCCCCAAGGGGAGGACAGCTAAGGCTCACCTATTTCTGTGTATCTGGGCCCTGGGGGTCAGGCACCTCTTTGGGTATGAGAGACCTGGCATGACAGAGTGCCAGGAAGGGGCGCCAGGAGGAGATGGAACACATTATCAAAGTCTCCTCAGCCCCAGTGTTGCCTCTGACACACCTTAGCACAGGGTCAGTCCCATGATTTAGTGGTAAAGAATCTGCCTGCAATATACAGGAGACATGGGTTCGATTCCTGGGTCAGGAAGATCCCCCAGGGGAGGAAATGGCAACCCACTCCAGTATTCTTGCCTGGGGAAATCCCATGGACACAGGAGCCTGGCAAGCTACAGTTCATGGGATCGCTAAGAGCCAGACACGACTTTGCAAATAAACCACCAACCACAGCCCTGGGCACAGACTGAGGGAAGTCAGATTCTGTGCCAGCCAAAATTTCTTCCTCTGCAATGAGCAGGCAAAGCAGGGTGGCCATGTGCGTAAGGTGAGCGGTTCCCCCTGGAATCAGGGTTCGGTTCTATTTTCAGCACAGCCGCTGACTTGTCATCTGATGGGGTACAAATCATTTCTTCTCTTTGGATCTCTTCTCTAAAATGAAGATGACTGAGTCTTCAGCCTCCCTCTGCAGCTGGGAGGATTAATGAGGTGGTGCTGAAAAAACAGCTGTAAAAAGTCCTAGCTGTAGAGCTTAACAAGTGCAAATCGAACTGCTCCGTTTGCAGCCAGTCCACAGAAACTAATTAGGCTTGTACCAAGAGCCTGGCACTAGGAAATTGGGTGTCTATTTCCTTCAAATATCCATTATTTTCCGACAAAAATCACCTTCCCCTCAAAAAGGCATGTGTGAGGTCTCTGCCCTCTGGGGCCTTTCTTTTGAAATTGGAAAGCCCACCTGCTCCCTCAGTAGACAAGGCTCCCTGTCAGACAGACCCAAAGCTCTTTTCAGCCATTGGCCAGTACCCTAGCTGATTTCTCTGGCACCTTCCTCTCCTCTCCATTCTTATCCTCTTTGTTTAAAGCAGCTATAATTCAAGGAAACTTGAGCTTCTCTTTTTTTTTTTTTTTTCAACATTCAGGCTTCGTTCACAGGAAACAACTTTCCATTTCAAATTCTTAGCCAGCTTCTCAGGGACAGCTTCGAGTTCTTGCTGCAGCGCCTGTGTTTAGCTCCTGTGCATCCCACTCTCACCTTTGAAGTTTGCCAACCTATGGCAGTGGGCCAAGGGCAGCAGGAGAAATGATTTTTGAAGACCCATGGGGGCAGGGGGTGGGGAGGCAGTTCAGCTCCCAGATCACAGCAAGACGGCTTAGAAGGCAAAGCTGGCTTTGGTTCCCACCCCCTGGTTCTTTCCCTACCCCTGGTTCTCCCTTGCCAGGACACTTTGGACCCTCAAGCATTCCTCTGGCTTGTCAATGCCCTGCTGCTGCTAAGTCGCTTCAGTTGTGTCTGACTCTGTGCGACCCCATAGACGGCAGCCCACCAGGCTCCCCCGTCCCTGGGATTCTCTAGGCAAGAACACTGGAGTGGGTTGCCATTTCCTTCTCCAGTGCATGAAAGTGAAAAGTGAAAGTGAAGTCGCTCAGTCGTGTCCGACTCCTAGCGATCCCATGGACTGCAGCCCACCAGGCTCCTCCATCCATGGGATTTTCCAGGCAAGAGTACCGGAGTGGGGTGCCATCGCCTTCTCCAGTCAATGCCCGACATGGTACTAACCCTCTAGGCCTTCCCCCCCTACAAAATGACCTCTTCCTCCTTTTCCTCTCCCCACATAAAAACTAGTATTACAGGCCTATGTTTGGTTTCGGAGCCATCTGATTAACACTCAAATCAATTTATACCATGCCTCATGGCTTCCTACAAAGCTAGCATTAGTCATATCCAGTGGAGGATGCAATGAATGTGATATTTGAATTTATATGCATGCCTGTGACCTAGGTAACATGGCCATTGGAAATCCCTTCTCTCAGTTGTGGCATTATGCCAGTGGGGATGGTCTAAGCCACTGAGGTAAACAGAGTTCTCTTTGCCTTCTCTAGAATCCTAATCATTCAATCCCTCAGCCTGTCTACTTGTAAACTCAGACACCCACCCATCTCTCCCTACCTCATATAAAAAATATTGGGGTGGGGGGGGCAAGCCACACAGCTTGTGAGATCTGAGTTCCCCATCCAGGGACTGAACTCATGCCCCCATCAGTGGAAATACAGAGTTCTAACCACTGGACAACCAGGGAATTTCCCTCATATAAATTTGAAGGTAAATCTGCAGTATGGGCAAGCTGTTTGCAGATTCTTGTTTCCTAGTACAATAGGAAATGGTACATTTCCTATAAATTCCTGCTTCCTAGTACAATTTAGAGGAAAAAGGAGGAGAATGCCATATGGCAATGGCATGATTTTTGGCCCCCAAGGACAGGAGAATTGGTAGGAAACCGAGACAAGGACAAGCATTCCTGCCCCTTTCCTAGCCTGGCACAGCAGGAATGTACAATGCCTCCAGGGACCTGGAAAAATTCAAAGAACTGAGTCGAAAACAGGCAGATGTTCCCCCTGCTGAACAATGGAAGAAGCTTTGATCTGACTTGCGTTTCTGCAGCCCTGAGCCCATGCTAGCTTGGCTCTGTAACAGAGCGGCCCTAGGAGCCAGGAGATTTGGGTTCTACTTGCAGCTCTTTCAAGAACTAGCTGTATGACCTTGGGCAATCACTTCCTTCCTCTGAGTATCAGTGTCTTGCTATACATTAATAAAAGGAGTGGGTTGAACTAGAGGGTCTATTAGCTTTAAAAGAGCACATTTTCCCTACATTCTTTCATATAAGCATTTTTTTAGACAAAGACAAGTTCTTCTAGCATCACCTAAACATTCCCCAGGTCAGTAATTAAACTGGGAGAACTCCCCAACTCATAAAATTTAAGCACCAGAACAGACCACGGAGCCAGCTTGGCCCTGCTGCTTTCATTTAATCCCCTTCTGTCAAGGGGGATAAAATCTCCCGTTTCTTAAATCCCCAGATGATTCTCACTCCTGGAATACTGACCTTGTACAATAAAGCCTACATTCACATGAAACCAACTCACAAGAACCCTAGAGAGTGAAATCCATCTAAAGGGTTCAGGCAAATCCTAAGGTAAAGCAGCAAACTTGGCTTTATGAGATAAATCTTCTGGAACAGGACTGCATTTTGTTTGTCTGTTTGTTTTTGTTGGTTTGGCCTTGCTGTATGACTTGTGGGGTCTTACTTCCCCGAGCAGGAATAAACTGGAATAAACTTAGCAATGAAAGCACAAAGTCCCAACCATTGAAGTGCCAGGGAAGTCCCAGAACTGGATTTAAGATAGACTTCTGTTGGACTTTCCCAGTGATCCAGTGGGTAAGATTCCACCTTATTCCAGTAGTCATGTATGGATGTGAGTTGGATGATGAAGGAGGCTGAGAGCCAAAAAAAACTGATGCTTTTGAACTGTGGTGCTGGAGAAGATTCTTGAGAGTCCCTTGGACTGCAAGGAGATCAAACCAGTTCATCCTAAAGGAAATCAACCCTGACTATTCATTGGAAGGACTGATGCTGAAGCTCCAATACTTTGGCCACCTGATGTGAAGTGCCCACTCATTAGAAACGATCCTGATTCTGGGAAAGAGTGAATGCAGAAGAAGGGGATGACAGAGGATGAGATGGTTGGATGGCATCACTGACTCAATGGATGAGTTTGAGCAAACTTTGGGAGATGGTGAAGGACAGGGAAACCTGGCATGCTGCCTTCCATGGGGTTGCAAAGAGTCAGACATGACTTAGCGACTGAACAACAACGCAGGGGGTACAGGTTTGATCCCTGGTCAGGGAACTAAGATCCCACATGCTACAGGGTGCAGCCAAAAACTAGAGGAAAAGAAAAAGTAAACCTAAAGATAAACTGTTGAGAATTCCTTGGCAGTCTAGTGGTTAGTCCTCTGAACTCTCAATGCTGAGGGCCCCAGTTCAATCCCTGGACAGGGAACTAAAAATCCCACAAGGCACATGGAAAAAAAAAAAAGAAGATACTTTTGTTAATAAAACCATGACTTACATTTATGCCCTTTGCTCTTTCAAAGGATTCCTACAGTGAATCCTTTTGAAAAGCTGTTACTACTCACCTCCTAATATATCTTCAGCATCAGTTCAGATTTTCAGTTCAAATTCTTAAATCTTTAAAATGCATCCACTCTAAGGGTCTATGCTAAGGGCTATGAGAGATGCATGGTCTCTGGCCTCAAAGAGCTTGTGTGCTCACTGAAGACACAGAGAACATAAGTTGGGAGTTCAGGGCCCACAGAAGGGCTAACTCTTGACAGCTGGTGTGCTCAGCGTGGGCTCAGCACATCGGGCTGTCTCTACAGATGTAATGTGCTTTGTGGTGGCCTTTGAAAGCCCTCTGGTGTTCTGACAAAAGAGAGATAGCCACCTGCCATCACCCTGGCACTGAGTTAGGAGTTGGCTGAAAACGTGAAGGTGAGGATATGAACAATGAGAGGCCACACTGACCTCGAGAGGGAAGAATCAGAACATAGGCAGAAAAGAGAAAATAGCTTGAAAGAAATGCTAATACCCAGAAGGAGCAGGAAAGTTTGCTTGAAGATGACAAGGAAGTCCAGCTGGTCAAAGCCACTGCTTAGAAGGAGCCCTGCACACTGGGATTGAAGTAGCAGGACCAGAAAAGCCTCTACTGTAACTCCTTCCTTATATTCCTGCAGGGGATGGGAGGAGAGAACCAGAACTCTCTCTCTCTCTCTCTCTGCCTGCTGTTAAAGGAGTCATTTACGAATCTGTAAAGCTTCTCAAGGAAAAGGTCATGTTTTATTCATTTCTGTAATCCACAGGCTGAGCACCGTTATCTTGCCCATAGTTGCTGCCCAAGAAATCGCTGCAGAAGAAATGACTGAATAAATGGATAAATTTAGACCCTCCTATAATGCTACAGTCTTCCCAGGTGGCGCTGGTGGTAAAGAACCTGCCTGCCAGTGCAGGAGACATAAGAGACAAGGGTTTGATCCCTGGGTTGGGAAGATCCCCTGAAGAAGGAAATGGCAACTCACTCCAGTATTCTTGCCTGGATGATCCCATGGACAGAGGAGCCTGATGGGTTACAGTCTATGGTATTGCAAGAGTCAGACACAACTGCAGTGACTTAGGATGGATAACGCCTGCTTTCCTGGTGGCTCAGACAGTAAAGAATCTGCCTCCAAGGCAGTGAGACAGGGGTTTGATCCCTGGGTCTGGAAGATCCCCTGGAGAAGGGCATGGCTACCCACTCCAGTATTCTTGCCTGGAAAACTCCATGGACAGAGGGGCCTGGCAGGCTATAGTCCTTAGGGTCACAAAGCGTTGGACATGACTGAGCCACTAACACTTTCACTTTTATAAGGTCTGGAGAAAGGGGTGGGAGAGGATGAGATTGTTAGATAGCATCACTGACTGAAAGGACATGAATCTGAGTAAACTCTGGGAGATAGTGGAGGACAGAGAAGCCTGGCAACAACATAATGCCTAGAATCTCAGAAGGAAGCAAAACCAGACCTGCCCTATAGAGGAGGGAGGGGACTCTCAACGAGGAAGATGCTTACAAAATTCTCCCACTAGCCCTGAGCTTTGGAGTTAGTTGGAAATATGAAACAGGCAAGAGGACATTTCTCAGCCTTTTCTAGAACAAAATAGTTTGAGGTCTCCCCTCCCCTTCTCTCCTATTTGGGGACCAAGACTCCAGTCCTTTACCCTTGTGAAGTTACTCAGTCGTGTCTGACTCTTTGCGACCCCGTGGACTGTAGCCTACCAGGCTCCTCCATCCATGGGATTCTCCAGGCAAGAGTACTAGAGTGGGTTGCCATTTCCTTCTCCAGGGGATCTTCCCTACCCAGGGATTGAACCCGGGTCTCTCACATTGTGGGCAGATGCTTTAACCTCTGAGCCACCAGGGAAGCCTTTACCCTTAGCACCCTGAAACTGGCATTCAAAACCCTCCACAACCTGGTTGTGTATAACTCTGTCAACCAGAGAAACAGACCCAGTAGGAGGTGTGTATTAAGGGATTTCTTATAAGGAATTGGTTTATACCATTTCAGGGGCTGGCTGGACAAGTCTGAAATTTGTGGGCAGGTCATCAGGAAGCAGAGATTAGAATTCTACTAGGGGAATACCTTTTTCCTCAGGGAAACTGAAATTGTCCTCTTAAGACATTTCAACTGATTGAATCAGACCCACCCAAATTGTCTAGGAAAATCTCCTTTACTTAAAGACAATCATTAGAAATATAAATCACATCTACCAAATACTGTCACAGCAACCCCCAAATTAGTGTTTGATACAATAACTAAGACCATTGCCTAGAAAAGTTGATACATAAAACTGACCATCATAAGCTTCTGAGTTGGTTTCTTGCCTGAGCTCCCAACATACCTTCCCTTACTTCACCTCCCCATCTGTGTATTTACCTGCCCCAAGGCCCTTGATAAACCTGAGACAGGAAAGGGGCAGGGCACAACCTTTAAAAGAATGACTTAGATGTTGAGAACACAATATAAACTGGTTAGAAGTAAGTAGGCCCAAGATGGTAGAAGAGTCAACTTCCACTAGAAGAGCTTGAACCTCATTAAATGCTCATTGTATACATCAGCTTTCCTAAATGACACACCTGGGAATTCTCTGGCAGTTCAGTGTTTAGGACTCTGCATGGGTTGGAAAGATCTCCTGGAGGACGGCATGGCAATCCACTCCAGTATTCTTGCCTGGAGAATCCCATGGATAGAGGAGCCTAGAGGGCTGCAGTCCATAGGGTTACAAAGAGTCGAACACAACTGAAGCGACTTAGCACACACACACAATTCCACTGCAGGAGGCATGGGTTAGATCACTAGATGGGGGAGTAAAATCCCACATACCATGTGGTGTTCCAAAAAAAAAAAAAAAAGACACACCCACCAGCGCCATGACAGTTCTGAGGCTAGCCATAAAAGACTAAAAAGTGGATGGTGACCCAATTCCCTGGAAATCTCTGCCCCTTTCCCCAAATAGTTGGACTAATCCTAATCCTCCCACACATTAGCTATGAAATTACCCAGCCCATAAAAACTAACCACCCCAAGGATGAGGGAAAGGGTTAGTTAGGGGGTTTGGGATTGACATGTACACACTGCTATATTTAAAATGGATAACCAACAAGGTCCTACTGTATAGCACAGGGAACTCTCTTCAATGTTGTGTGGCAGCCTGGATGGGAAGGGTGTTTGGGGGAGAATGGATACATGTATTGGAGAAGGTAATGGCACCCCACTCCAGTACTCTTGCCTGGAAAATCCCATGGACGGAGGAGCCTGGTAGGCTGCAGTCCATGGGGTCGCTAAGAGTCGGACATGACTGAAGCAACTTAGCAGCAGCAGCAGCAGCAGGATACATGTATATGTATGGCTGAGTCCCTTTGCTATCCACTTGAAACTATCACAGCACTGTTAATCGGCTATACTCCAATATAAAATAAAAGATTAAAAAAAAAAACCATCCCATATTTCAGGGTCTCTCACTTTCTGAGATGGCCCACACTCTGTGGAATGTGTTTCTCCCAAGGCCTCTCTCACTTTCTGAGACAGACTGCATTCTGTCTGTGGCATGTATATTGTTAAGTAAAACAGCTTTCATTTTACTATGGCTTGCTCCTGAACTGTTTCCTGCATGAAGCCAAGAACCCACAGTTCGTGGCCCATCCCAGGGATTCACCTCAGACCTGGGACATGACCATCCTTTTTTCCCATGCAACAAACCTCGCTAATCTTAAGAGACCCATTTCCTTCAAGACTCTTCCTACATCTTCTCAACTTGACTGCATTTCTCACACCCCTGCCCCCCATATTTAACCTTATTTCTGTATCTGTCTTGCATGCTAAGAAGAAAAGATTGTATACTGTTTGCATTTCCGCCCTCCATATAGAAGCCCTGACATATAGAAGGAACTCAGCATATTTCTTTGGAATAATATCAAACTTACAGAACTCATCACCATTTACATATAACTCAGCACACTCTTTTCTAAATTTCATATTTTAGGATCCTTATGCCAGCCTCACACACATTGTTCCTATTCTGATGACGTAATTTCTAGTAGTCATGCCCGGATATGAGAGCTGGACCATAAAGAAGGCTGAGCACCTTTGATTGATGCTTTAGAACTAGGTGCTGGAGAAGACTCTGGAGAGTCCATTGGACAGCAAGGAGATCAAACCAGTCAACCCTAAAGGAAATCAACTCTGAATATTCACTGGAAGGACTAATGCTGAAGCTCCAATACTTTGGCCACCTGATGTGAAGAGTCAACTCATTGGAGAAGACTCATGCTGGGAAAGATTGAAAGCAGGAGGAGAAAAGGGTGGCAGAGGATGAGATGGTTGGATGGCATCACCGACTCAATGGACATGAGTTTGAGAAAATTCAGGGAGAGGGTGAAGGACAGGGAAGCCTGGTATGCTGTGTCCATGGGGTCACAAAGAATCAGACATGACTGAGCAACTGAACAACAAATTTGGCCATGTTCATCCATCCCTAAAGGACTGTGGACATTTTTTCCCAGATGACTTTAATTCAAGTCTCCTTTAAACTTTCTCCTCAGGATCACCTTACCTAAGATAAGGACTAAGACTCCCATCCCCTATGCCCTAAGGTTGTTTACCTTTCTAGAGAGAGAAAAATTGAATAAAGATAACAGCATTTTCCCCACACACATTTATATTCTGGAATTCTCTGATTAGGTGACTTAGTTTTTGCCCTAATGGGATCATTATTAATTTTAATCCAATGAGCCCAGGGTTCTTTGATCATTTATATGGAGAGAAGATCCCTTGTGTTCATAAAGTTCTCCAAGGGGTCCATGACATCCAAAAGGTTGAGATTTACATCTCTCATCCCTCTTCTTAAACCCTAAAGCTACTGGCCCAATTAAGGACATTACTAACTTACCCTCCCAAGCTGGTTTGCCTGCCTCCAATCTTCTCTTCCCTATTATTAACCCACACAGTTAAATTTGCCAAAAGCACAATTATGATCGTGTCATTCCCTTATTCCAGAATAGTAAATGGCTTCCCATCACCTGCAGAATAAAATCAATATGGTACGTGATATGCCAGTCAAGGCAGACTACTTACCTTACCTCAACACCTCTACTTCCTCACCTTTTCTTCCTGTCAGGGGAGAACCACCTCCTCCCAATCATTGTCTGCTGTCAGCAAAAAAAAAAAAAAAAAATAATCAACAGTCTACCTAAGAAAGAATGAAAAATTTTATTCAAGCCAACCTGAGGATTGTAATCTGTGAGAGTCTTTCAGACAGCACTAAGGACTGTTCTGCCCATCAGAGGTCAAAGCAAAGTTACATAAGTTTTAGAGACATTTGTTGTTGTTCAGTTGTCTAGTCAGGGATTCCCTGGTGGCTCAGATGGTAAAGAGTCTGCCCGCAATGTGGAAGACCCAGGTTTAATCCCTGGGTCAGGAAGATCCCCTGGAGAAAGAAATGGCAACCCACTCCAGTATTCTTTCCTGGAAAATCCCATGGATGGAGGAGGCTGACAGGCTACAGTTTATTGGGTCACAAAGAGTTGGACACCACTGAGCAACTTCACTTTAGTCGCCCAGTCATAGCTGACTTTTTGTGATCCCATGGACTGCAGCACACCAGGCCTCCCTGAGACATAGAGTTATACATCAAATCACAGTTTGATTGACAGCTTACATAATCCTGATCTGTGCATACAAAGTGAGTAGTGGGTCATCATGACCCATCACAAGAATGAGAAGGAAGTTTATCTTCTAGAGACGTCTGGTTAATAATAATAATACACACTAAAAGAGAAGGAGGAGGCCCAGATGGGCAGAGAAGAATTTTGTCTTGACACAAAATATGAATTTTATTTCATCACTGCCAAAACCCTGCCCATCCTTCGAGGCCTAGCTCATGTGCTTTCACTGCCAGAAAAACTCAGGATATCCCAGGTAGAGGAGACATTTTTAACCACTGAGTCTGCATTATCACTTTGTTTGGGTTGGATGTCTAGTTGTACCTCCAAAATCCCTTTTTCCTCTGCATCCTGAGTACAAGACATTTCCTAGTCTTTCTTGCAGGTAGGTGTGACTTGCAACTAAACTCTTGCCATGTGACTAAGCTCATTCCAAAGGGATGTGATGGAAAATGAAATGAGCAATTTCCATAGCCCTTCAGTCAAGTCTGACTCTTTGCAACCCCAGGGACTGTAGCTCGCCAGACTCCTCTGTCCTTGGGATTCTCCAGGCAAGAATATGGAGTGAGTTGCCATGCCCTCCTCCAGGGGATCTTCCCAACCCAGGGATCAAACTTGTGTCTCTTACATCTACTGCTTTGGCACTTGAGTTCTTTACCACTAGCACCATCTAGGAAATTCCACGTGACTTGATTAAAAAGAAATCCCTTCTCTGGACCTCTTCTCTTTCCTTCTTCCCACAGACTGGAAGGTGGATGTGCTCATGACATAGCATGGAACAGAATGGTCTCGTTGGCCTGGGAGCATGTTATACAAGAGAGAAATAGTCTGTGTTCTTTGAGCCACTGTGTTTTAGGGTCTATGTTACAGCAGCTTGCCCTTTACCCAAACACAGAGTTCTGTAAGGTAGTGTATTAAATTGTACTGTGTCTTATAAATATTTGTATAAATGTCTCATCTTCTTTACTAGGAAGTCTTCTCCTAATTGGTCTCTCTGCTTCTTATCTTGTTCAGTTCAGTTCAGTTCAGTCGCTCAGTCATGTCTGACTCTTTGTGACCCCATGAATCACAGCACACCAGGCCTCCCTGTCCATCACCAACTCCCAGAGTTCACCCAAACTCATGTCCATCGAGTCGGTGATGCCATCCAGCCATCTCATCCTCTGACGTCCCCTTCTCCTCCTGCCTCCAGTCCCTCCCAGCATCAGAGTCTTTTCCAATGAGTCAACTCTTCACATGAGGTGGCCAAAGTATTGGAGTTTCAGCTTTAGCATCAGTCCTTCCAAAAAACACCCAGGACTGATCTTTAGAATGGACTAGTTGGATCTCCTTGCAGTCCAAGGGACTCTCAAGAGTGTTCTCCAACACCACGGTTCAAAAGCATCAATTCTTTGGCACTCAGCTTTCTTCACAGTCCAAATTTCACATCCATATACGACCACTGGAAAAACCATAGCCTTGACTAGATGGCTTCCCTGGTGGCTCAGAGGTTAAAGCGTCTGCCTCCAATGCGGGAGACCTGGGTTCAATCCCTGGGTCGGGAAGATCCCCTGGAGAAGGAAATGGCAACCCATTCCAGTATTCTTGCCTGGAGAATCCCATGGATGGAGGAGCCTGGTAGGCTACAGTCCACAGGGTTGCAAAGAGTTGGACGTGACTGAGCGACTTCACCTTGACTAGATGGACCTTTGTTGACAAAGTAATGTCTCTGCTTTTGAATATACTATCTAGGTTGGTCATAACTTTCCTTCCAAGGAGTAAGCGTCTTTTAATTTCATGGCTGCAATCACCATCTGCAGTGATTTTGGAACCCCCCAAAATAAAGTCTGACACTGTTTCCACTGTTTACCCATCTATTTCCCATGAAGTGACGGGACCAGATGCCATGATCTTAGTTTTCCAAATGTTGAGCCAACATTTTCACTCTTCTCTTTCACTTTCATCAACAGGCTTTTTAGTTCCTCTTCACTTTCTGCCATAAGGGTGGTGTCATCTGCCTATCTGAGGTTATTGATATTTCTCCTGGCAATCTTGATTCCAGCTTGTGCTTCTTTCAGCCCAGCATTTCTCATGATGTACTCTGCATATAAGTTAAATAAGCAGGGTGACAATAGACAGCCTTGACGTACTCCTTTTCCTATTTGGAACCAGTCTGTTGTTCCATGTCCAGTTCTAACTGCTGCTTCCTGACCTGCATACAGGTTTCTCAAGAGGCAGGTCAGGTGCTCTGGTATTCCCATCTCTTTCAGAATTTTCCACAGTTTATTGTGATCCACACAGTCAAAGGCTTGTTGCTTACACTCTATTCCTTTTAACAGAGAAGTCAGCTCATGTCAATTTTTGGTAAAAACCCTTACTCAGTAATAGCAAAAATCCTGTAAATGATCCTCATGGTCCTACACGGTTGACATCTTCCCACCAATCATTCTTATCTCACTGATCTTATTTTCTCTTACAAGTGTGCTCCACCCCCGTGGTCCCAATATTCACTCTGTACCAGACACACCAATCTCCTTACTAGTCTGTGAACAAGTTAGGTGCACTCCTTCCCTAGAGTTTTTGCTGTGCCCTCTGCTTGTCCCAGATATCAACAGGGCTCATTCCTTTATCTCCGTGAGGTCTTTGCTCCAATGTCACCTTCCCAGATAGGCCTTCTCTGACTCCCCTACTTAAAATGAGACTCTCCCTTCCCTCCACAACCACCATGGCACATTTCCCCTGATTTTTCTGCATATGGTTTATCACCACTTGATATATTACACAATTTCTTCACTTACATGTTTATTGTTTGAGAATGTAAACTCTATGAGAGCAGGGGTTTCTGATTGTTTACTACTGCATTCTTGGTGCCCAGAACAGGGCCTGGTACATTAGAAGAATTCAATAAAAATTTCAATAAATATTGAATGAACAAATTCCCTGGAGGCAAATATTTTATAGTCCCCTGAATGCCTAGTATACTGCCTTGTATGCAATGAAGCACTCAGTAAATATTTGATGAATGAATTCTGATGGAACACTACTAATATTCTGCCTGTAGTCTACTTCCTTCTTCAAGTATTCCTAGACACCTGGGCTTATATTGAATTTCTGAACTAATAAAATTATAACAAAAGGTCAGAAGGAGCAGTCTCTGTGGGCACTGCTGAAAATGGCAGGAAGAGAAAGCTAGGGTGCTGCTTGAAATATTTTTTGCCTTTGCCACTTGGACAAATTCCTTTCCATCTCTGGTCTCTGTTACAACCATATGTAAAATGAAGCTAGTAGACTAGATGATTTCTGAAGTCCCTTCTATTTTTACAGCTTGTAGTTATGAGCATTATGGCACTTCTAACTAAAATTGTATGATTCTAAAATTACATGATTTTTGTCTTCTAACTCATGGTTGGGATATGCTTAATGAAAATGTGGTGTGAGAATAAAGGCTCTTTTTGGTCTAATTAGCTGGTATCATTATAAAAGTAATAAAATAGTGGTGTAAAAGAACACATTAGCAACAGATAGAATATGATGCTGAGGATAACATCAGGCAGATAGGACGAAAAACTAGGTTTTCTGACTCCTTTGGGGCTATTTATCTGAAGTCCTATAAGTATACTGTACTTTTTTTCCTTTCCAAGGGTCAGATAAATCAGACCCTTTATCACCCAGATATTGTGGAAAATCCATACTCCAGCACCTGTTTGAACGTACTTGGTCCTAGTGTTGAAAACAAAATGTGACTTCTCTTGCAGTCTCTCTGGATGACTCAGGTAGCTTGCCCTCAGTCACTTTCCCCTTGGGACTTGTCTATCAGGCAAAGGGGATAGTGAAATTACCAGTTTGCCCTTTGGATGAGCCTGTGCTATGGCGTCTGTCTGTGATGCAATCATGCTTTAAGTTCAGCCCCATCCTTACAAAAAGATAAAAATTATGTTCAGAAACATGCAAACTCATGTTTGTATGAACTGTGGCTGCCATCCTGAGAAATAGATATTTTTAAAAGAAACTGTAAAAAAGAAAAGAGAAAGGAACTGTAAACCAGAGCCAGGCTTACTTTCAGGTGCTGAAGGAAAAAAAAAAAGCGTGGCTGATTTCCCGCTTGCAGGAAAGATCTGGCCCTACGCGTCACCAGCATCCCTCCGCCCCCATCCGAACCCGGGCTTCTAGGCGTTCTGCCCTCCCCAACTGCCTCGCTACAGTGGGCGGGGCGATTCGTTAGCATCGCCCCTTTCAGGGCCTCCAGCCAATCCTCGAGACAGTCGGGGATAGGCGGAACTACGAGGACCTACCCACTAGCGCTCAGCCAATCAGAGGGCTTGGCACTGACTCCACCTACCCTGCGCTACAATATAGAGCTGTGCACCGGGCGGGAATGTAAGATGGCGGAGTAGAGACGCGAGTGCTTAGTACTGAGTCTCTGGGCCGACTCGGTTCGGGTCTCGGCGGCAGCAGCAGTGATCGTTAAGGAAAGAGAGCCTCGGGTAGTTGGCCAAGATGCCGAACATCAAAATCTTCAGCGGCAGCTCCCACCAGGATCTATCCCAGAAGATTGCCGACCGCCTGGGCCTGGAACTGGGCAAGGTGGTGACTAAGAAATTCAGCAACCAGGAGACCTGGTGAGGATGAAGTTGGGACGCCGACTAGCCTCACCTGCCGGAGAGGCCAGGGCAACCGAGGGTAGGGGGAAGAGGTCACAGCGTGAGTTCCAAAGGGCCGGGTTTGGGGGGAAGGGGCAGCTCTGTGACGAGCGTGCCTCACGGGCTGTTTCCGTTATTTTACCTCTCGCGGGAGGGTCACGTTCATTCTCACTGTGTGGTGGGTGGAGTCAAGATGGAGCAGGAGGTGAAGCTACTGGGTTTGAAGCCAAGGGCGGGGATGGTGGCTTCCTAGAGTGGCTAGAGGGGAAGAACGCCTGGGCTTCGCGGTGGGGACACGTGGCTTTGCCGCTTAGCTGTTGAGCCACCCAGACTGGGTTCTCTTCTGCTCTTAGACCGGCTCGCCTGGGAGATCCTACTGCGTACTGAGCCCTCGAGGTGTTTCTCCTCGTGTCTGAGAAGCAGCTTTTCAATTTGAAACCGTGTTGGTCAGATTTCCTGTTGAGGGAACTTCACATTATGTGCTGAGGGCGCCAAAATTATTACTGAGGACTTCCTTAGATTGGCGAGTGTTGAATTTTCACATCTTTAAACTCGAAGTTAAATCTAGTCGCTTGAATAAAATGATGCGTTAACTGCATCCCGATTGCCAGCATCTTGGTTTGAGCCATCCAGAAAATAATAGGGAACCTTAATTCTGGAATCCTTGATCTTCCCAAATGTAGCTGTTTGTAAAACAGTGCAAAAGCATATTTTTCAGAACCAAAGTCTATCCTGAACTTGCACTTCTAATGTTGTGTGGGGGGTTTAAGAAACATTTTTATCCCTGAATATTGATAATAGAAGAAAGATAATGGAGTGGAAGGCTGGAAATGCATAGTTCATTGCAATGAATTTTTTGTCATTGCTTTGCTGATTAAATTTGCTCCCTCCCCCCACTTCCACCATGCTCCTGAACCTTGGGGCCATCTTAGATATAACTTGGTCACCAAATCCTTTCAATACCACTTCCATCTAAATCTAGAATCTTCTGGTTCTGCTAAGTGTTTTTCTGTGTTGTTTTGTTATCCTGTTGATCAAATCAGAGCAGTACCCACAGTCAGTCCTCTATTAAGGGGAAAATTTACACCAAACCTAATGAGTCAGTTAAATTAGTGAAGATTGCCTTGAACATTTTTTCCTAAGTGCTTTTGTTTTCCTTTTCTCTTCCCAAAGTGTAACTTCCCCTGTCCTTTGTAGACCCTGCTGGTAAAAGCATTCATCTGTAGTGGACAGCTTCCTTCTGGATGCTTGATCATTGTGCCATTGGTTGTGATGCAGATGATGGTGCAAGCCCTGATGCCGTCTGTAACCAGACAATACCTTAGTCAAAAGGCTAGCCAAGCTGCTGTCTTTAGCTTAACCACACCATTATGACTCATGGGCTGTAATAAAACAGGACCAGACTTTGCAAGTGGCAGTATAGCTAGGGGACCAGAATGATTTTCATTTGGAGGTTTGTTTTTTTTTTTTTTTTTGGTTCCCTAGAGAACTGTGACTATTAAATATTTTTTCTATGCTTCCAGAAAAAATACAAATACTTTATTTTCCCTGTGCACCCTCTGCCTAGTGCACCGCATCAGAACCTGAGGCTAAATTGGGAGAGGAGAGGAGGAGAACAGTTTAGTGGTCTACTGATTGATTTCTCTAAAATTATCTGGAGTCTCAATCTACTTCACTGAGCTAAAAGGCTGATTTCATTTTTAAATAACCAGACAGTAACATGCTTGGAAGCATTGAATAAGATTAAGCCCAGTGTGGAAAATTGCTGACTGGTTTGGTTGCTTTGTTTCTGGCTTAATCATTAGCTTTTTGGCTCCTTAGATGTTCTGAAATCTTCATTGAACATAATCGAATATGTTGCCTATGGAGCTTCCCCTCACCTCCCTTCCCCAACCTTTGGCTTTTCTGCACTGCAGAAGTGGTAATTGCTGCCCTGACTCTGGGATCTAAAGGTCATGGACAGGATAGCACCTACCCACAATGGGTGCTGTGGGTCATTAGATGGGGAACTGCAGAGCCCATCCTCAGATGAGACTGTTTTGCTGCAATTTGGCACAATCTCGGGTTGATGCTCTCTTGAGTAATTTTCTCCTGAAGTCAGGATCATCCTTTGCTGTCCAGTTTTTTAAAATTCATTAATTTTTGGTTGCACTGGGTCTTCCTTGCTGTGAGTGGGCTTTTTCTATTTGCAGTGAGTAGTAGTTGGCAGGGGAGTTGGGGGGGGCACTGCTCTTCATTGCTGTGAACAGACTTCTCATTACGGTGGTTTGTATTGTTGTCAGAGAAGGGCTTCAGTAGTTGGGACACATAGGCTCAGTAGTTGCAGCTCCTGGGCTCTAGAACATGGGCTCAGTAGTTGTGGCACATGGGCTTAGTTGCCTCGTGGTTTGTGGAATCTTCCCAGGAGGGATCAAACCCATGTCCCCTGCATTGGCAGGCAGATTCTTAACCACTGTGCCACCAGGGAGTTCCTGCTGCCCAGTTTTTAAGGAGAAACATACATACATATATGTGGGTGTATGGCACATGGATAGTTATGCGAGAGGTTGAGGGTTCAGGCTCTGGAATCAGAGAAGCTGGATTTGAATCCTAAGCCTTTCTTTGCCTCAGTAATCTCACCTGTAAAATATTATCTACCCAGAGTATTGTGGTGGCTCAGACAGTAAAGAATGTGCCTGCCATGTGGAAGACCTAGGTTTGATCCCTGGGTCAGGAAGATCCCCTGGAGAAGGGAATGGCTCTATAAAACTATAATAAATTTGGGCTTCCCAAATGGGTCAGTGGTAAAGAATCCAGCTGCCAATGCAGGAGACTCGGATTCCATCCCCGGGTCGGGAAGAACCCTTGGAGGGGGAGATAGCAACCCACTCCAGTATTCTTGTGTGGAAAATCCCATGAACAAAGAAGCCTGGTAGGCTACAGTCCATGGGGGTCTCAAAGAGTCGGACATGATTGAGCATACACGTTTTTTAGAGTCTTTTGTGACAATTAAATGAGATGGGAGTAAAATTCTTAGAACGTTGTCTTAACAGATTCTCAGTGTTGGTAAGGGATGGTGATGGTATTGCAAAAAATGTGGGGGATATAGGATAAAAGATGTCCCAAATAATTCTACCACCCAAGATAAACTTCACATTTCAGTTTATGACCTTCCAGGTGTTTGTGTGTTTATATACTTTTTCAAAAAAGTATGGCATATTGTTTATAGCTTTCTTCACTCAGCACTATATTTTGAATACTTCTCCTCTTAATATTTAGTCTCCACTGTTTTAAATAGCTGTACAGTCTTGTCATGATTTTACTATAATTTTAGATCACCAAGTCCCTATTCAGTATTTATCATTTTTGATTTAATGCTTTTATACGAAAACTCCTGGATCTCTAGAAGAATTACTAGGTTAAAGGGTATATACTACTTTTCAGGCTTTTTAATACTTATTGCCAAATTGATCTCCAAAACATTTGAACAGGTTTCTGCTATTAAAATAGTGAGTGCTTAAAATGTGCTAGTTCCTATGCTGAGTACTTTATACACATTTCACATTTAATCCCCTCAACACTGCTGTAAGAGATTACTCTTACAATCCCCATTTTATGGATGAAGGAACTACGATTCAGAGGGTAACTTCCCCACCTCTGGGGCAAGTCCTTTAATTTTTTTGCTGATACAGTATTTATCTGGCTTTTGGAACTTCTGAATGTATTAAGTTTTTTACCTGAGGTGTAGTTGACATGCAGTATTTATATAAGGTTTCATGTGTACAACAAAATTATAAATAATTTTTAATGTTATAGTCCATTTATAGTTATTATAAAATGTTGGCTATATTCCCTGTGTTGTACTATATATCCTTTTAGCTTTATTTTATACACAGTAGTTTGTACTCTTAATCTCCTGCCTTTATCTTCCCCCCTTTCCCTTCTTCATTGGTAACCACTGGTTGGTTCTTTGTATGTGATTCTGTTTCTTTCTTTTTCAGAAATATTTTGGCTGTGTCGGGTCTTAGTTGCAGCATGCAGGCTCTTTGTTGTGGTGCGTGGGCTTAGTTGCCTTGCTGCACATGTGATCTTAGTTCCCCAATCAGGGATCTAACCCGCACTCCCTGCATTGGAAGGCAGATTCTTAACCATTGAACCACCAGGGAAGTCCCCTGGGTCTTTTTCTTTTTTTATTATATGTACTAAATCAGTTCAGTCACTCAGTCATGTCCAGCTCTTTGCGACCCCATGGACTGCTGCACGCCAGGCTTCCCTGTCCATCACCAGCTCCCAGAGCTTGCTCAGATTCATGTCCATTGAGTCAGTGATGCCATCCAACCATCTCATCCTCTGTTGTCCCCTTCTCCACCTGCCTTCAATCTTTCCCAGTATCAGGGGCTTTTCCAATGACAAAACATGGTCCACTGGAGAATGGAATGGCAAACCACTTCAGTATTCTTGCCTTGAGAACCCCATGAACAGTATGAAAAGGCAAAAAGATATGTACTGAATGTTTGGACTCAACTCTCTTCAATATTGTTAAATAACTTTGTTTTCTTTGGTTACTCTAGATAGACTGAAAGGGGGGAGGTGACTAACCTTGGTTCCCTAGGATTTTCCTATAGTTAATCCCCTGTGTTTTGCATGTGCCAGCATCCATCTAAATTCTTCAGATTTTCTTAAAAATACCACCAATTAAAAGGCATTTTAAAATTCACTTTATTTTCTGTTTTGTGTTTAAACGGAATGGATGGAGCTAGTCATCTGGCCTCCCCAGAACAGCTGAGAGAATCACTTGCCCAAAGCCAATTTGGAGGACATGCCATTAGCTAGGAGAAGGAAATGGCAACCCACTACAGTATTCTTGCCTGGAGAATCCCGGGGATGGAGGAGCCTGTTGGGCTGCCATCTGTGGGGTTGCATGGAGTTGGACATGACTAAAGTGACTTAGCAGCAGCAGCAGCAGCCATTAGCTAGAGGGAAAGAACAAGAAGTGTTACCTTTCAGTTGCTAAACCAGGTCTTCCTACCTGGTTTAAAAGCAAACAGGTTTCAGGCACACCATCAATTCTTCTGCCATACATCACTGCCTAACTTATTATCTCTGAGACTTAGAGGAAACCATAAGAATAATATTAAGGTTTTTTGAGGATTCATTGAACTGTTTATTGACCAAACTGTATAATCTAAGTGTAGTCCCTGGGGTTTTGAAAAAGACTTTATGAAAATACATCATAGTACTAACTGGAGGAAAAGATTGGTCTTGATTAGTGAGATTGGAATTGCATACAGTAAAACAAGGACAGTGTCCTAATTTATATGTGCTACTTTTATTTTTCATTTAGTTAAATAACTTTTTCTAGTTATTAAATGCATGTCTGGTCATAACATCCTTCTATGCTTGAAAGGTAAGTGCTAGTCCTAAGTTTGGCTTTGGGAAATGGCTGCACTGTTGGTTGATTATCCTTAGGTGATATAATACAAAAGTGGTACAAGTTGGCAGTGAAAATTTAATTTTGTAATTGATACCTTGCCTGCTTTCAAGAAAGGTTTAGTGTTTCATGATACTCACAGATACAAAAAGTTAGATAGGTACAGAAGCCTATTAGAACAAAGGACTATAGTAACTATGTGAAGAATTTGGCATAAAATGATTACTGAAGTTTATTTAGGGTTACTTTAACTGTATCCCTTGGCTTCCTGGCCACCAAAGGGATAAAGACTTGTGCAGTAAATTATGTAATTTTTATTTTCATAAAAATCTTTGGATACTACTTCCAGACACACAATTCTGCAAATTTTGGGGGTGAGATCCTTAAATAATGATACCCAGTAACATAATGAACAATGTAAGCAATTTTTTATATTGAGTTTTATAGTGGAGGCATTTGTAAAAAAGAGATAAGCCACCATGGTGTTAGGTATGTTGCTTTCTGGCCTTATTTGATAAAAAGACAGCTTTAGAGTAGTAGATAATTAGCCTGTCCCTTATACTGTCTTAGATCAATTGTCAAACTGCTCTTTCCTGGCTCCTAATCCTGCAGTCTGACTGGTGAGTGAATGGAGCACAGATGATTCTCATAGTGTTCTTGACTCAAACAGGGGCCATAGGCTTCCTATACCAAATATGGAAGATCCAATTGGCTTTTATGGGCAATCAATGTGCCTGACTTTCATTCTCCCCCAGAGAAGTGGAGAGCTTGGTCTTGGACAAGGAGATAATGTAGTAGGGATGACAGTGGGCAGGACTAAAATTTTCTTCAGTTTTGAAGTTGCTCAGATATTTGAAATACTACTTTGTCAGGACCATTAAGTTGTGCACCATAAAACATAGAAGGGACTCTTAGCCTGGAACCTCTCAAAGGGCAGGCAGTGTTAGTAAAGGAGATTTGGAAGCACCTTTAAACTCCCTCAGCCTCTTGTTTGGGCCCACCTCAGTGAGGAACTGGCAGAGCAGGCTTAGCTCCACAGGTGTTACTGAATTCTATCCATTTGAGTGGTATTTTTTTAAATTTTTTGTTTATTTATTTTTTAAAATTATTTTATTTTTTACTTTACAATATTGTATTGATTTTGCCACACATAAAAATGAATCTGCCACGGGCGTACACATGTTCCCAATCCTGAAACCCCCTCCCACCTCCCCCCCCCACATTTTAAGTTAACATGTAATCAATATAAAAATCAATTTATTTAAAAAAATTTTACTGTCTTCACAGAAAGGTATGGTATTAATATTACTTTGCATCTCAGTTCCCTTCCTCAGTTGCAGTAGCCACATCCAAGTGCTCAATAACCACACGAGGCCAGTGACTCCCACATTGGACAGTAGTGCTCTTGGGCCTACTTTCGGACAACATGCAAGTTGTTCTTCCAGGAAGCTTTCCCTGGTCCCCTCCTGCCTGCCTATTTGAATTTAGAACAACGTCTCCCGAAAACATTTTTGGCACTAGCGTAGTTGACATTGCTGACAGATTTAGTCGTTTCTTTCTTTTTTAAAAATATTTATTTGATTGCTCCAGGTCTTAGTTGTGGCACGCAGGATGTTCAGTCTTCTTGCGGCAGGTGGGATCTTTAGTTGTGCCGTGGAGGATCTAGTTCTCTGACCAGGGATCGAACATGGGCTCCCTGTGTTGGGAGTGTGGACCACCAGGGAAGTCCCTTTAGTTGCTTTTCTTTTTTTTTTTTTAAATCATTTCAAAATGTCTTCTTTTTGGCTGTGCTGGCTCTTCGTTGCTGCGTGGGCTTTGCTCGAGTTGTGGTGCACAGGCTTCCCATTGCGGTGGTGGAGCATGGGCTCTAGGGTTTGCAGCTCCAGTAGTTTCAGCATGTGGGCTCAGTAGTTGTGGCTTGCGGGCTCTAGAGCACAGGCTCAATAGTTGTGGTGCATGGGCTTAGTTGATCCACCCCATGTGGGGTCTTCCCAGATCGAACTCAAGTCTCTTGCATTGGCAGGCAGATTCTTTACCACTGAACCACCAGGGAAGCCCACTTTAGTTGTTTCTTAAGGCTGATCTTGGTAGTTAATAGATGTCTGTTCAAGTATGTCTTAGGGTCCACAAAATTGATGTTTGGCTCATGTTGCTTGGCATCACTATTTCAGGATCCCACCATAAAATTCTTTGTAGCCATCAAATCCTGGTGAACTCATCAGGTTGTAGTTCCACCTCCATTAAATATCTGTCAGCTGAGTATCTGTTAAAGGGATGAGCAGATCTGTCAAAACCTTTGGAAGAAACATGTTGGACCCACTTACCTCTAGTGTGAGGTGAGTTAGTTTGTGAGGGACAATCAACAGTCGTCTGAATTCACAACAGCAGGCCTGCAGAAGGTTCATATTCTGCCTTAAAGTGAGCAGATTCAAGGGCATCCTAATCCTGAGTGGTATTCATTCATTCACTCATTCATTCATTCTTTGTGTTATTGGCACTGGCTGGTTGGGCACGACAGATCCGGTTCCTGCCTTCATGGAGCTGGCTTGCATTCTAGAGAGGGTAACAGATAAACAAGTGCATAAAATATAAAGTGATGAGAAATTGCGATGTGTTCTGAAAAGAATAACCAGGATAATGAGAGAATACCTGGGGAGAGTCACTTTATTTATTTAACTGTTACAGAACATTTCAAACATACATGCAGAAGTAGAGAGAGTAAATGATCTTCCTGCCTTCCACCCATCACCCAGTTTAGTTCAGTTCATTTGCTCAGTCATGTGCGACTCTGTGACCCCATGGACTTCAGCACACCAGGCTTCCCTGTCCATCACCAACTCCCAGAGCTTACTCAAACTCATGTCCATCAAGTCAGTGATGCTATCCAACCATCTTATCCTCTGTCGTCTCCTCCTCCTGCCCTCAATCTTTCCCAGCATCAGAGTCTTTTCCAATGAGTCAGTTCTTCGCATCAGGTAGCCAAAGTATTGGAGTTTCAGTTTCAGCATCAGTCCTTCCAATGAATATTCAGGACTGATTTCCTATAGGATGGACGGGTTGGATCTCCTTGCAGTCCAAGGGACTCTCAAGAGTCTTCTCCAACACCACAACAAACTGTGGAAAATTCTTAAAGAGATGAGAATACCAGACCACCTGACCTGGGTCCTGAGAAATCTGTATGCAGGTCAGGAAACAACAGTTAGAACTGGACATGGAACAACAGACTGGTTCCAAATAGGAAAAGGAGTATGTCAAGGCTGTATATTGTCACCCTACTTATTTAACTTCTGTGCAGAGTACATCATGAGAAACGCTGGGCTGGATGAGGCACAAGCTGGAATCAAGATTGCTGGGAGAAATATCAATAACCTCAGATGTGCAGATGACACCACCTTTATGGCAGAAAGTGAAGAACTAAAGAGCCTCTTGATGAAAGTGAAAGAGGAGAATGAAAAGGCTGGCTTAAAACTCAACATTCAGAAAACTAAGATCATGGCATCTGGTCCCATCACTTCATGGAAAATAGATGGGGAAACAATGGAAACAGTGAAAGACTTTACTTTCTTGGACTCCAAAATCACTGCAAATAGTGACTGCAGCCATGAAATTAAAAGACTCTTGCTCTTTGGAAGAAAAGCTATGACCAACCTAGACAGCATCTTAAAAAACAGAGACATTAGTTTGCCAAGAAAAGTCCATCTAGTCAAAGCTATGGTTTTTCCAGTAGTCATGTATGGTTGTGAGAGTTGGACTATAAAGAAAGCTGAGCACCGAAAAATTGATTACCTGGTTCAGCAGTTATCACTTTATGGCCAATCTTGTTTCATCTAATATTCCCCCTCCCCACACTCCCCATAATTGGATTATTTTGAAGCAAACCTTGATATTCTGCCATATCACCCGCATACATTTCATTGACTACAATACCGCTTTCTCACCTAAAACAAATTAACAGTAATGTTTTTTTTAACAGTTGCTTGAATTAGTATGCAAATAAGGTTCACACAGTAAAATTGGTTGATATTTTAAAAGTCATTTTTAATCTTGTAGGTTTTTAGGGAAGTCACTTGTATTAAGATGGTCAGAAATGATATTTTGATTGGAGACCTAAGAAATTAATGAGTTAGTTGTACGAGAGCATTCCAGATAGTGGGAATATGTGTGCGAAGGTGGGAAAGGGTGAATCAAGGAATGTAAAGGAAGACGGTTTGACTGAATGCCTAGTAAAGTGAAAGTGAAAGTGAAGTCGTGTCCCACTCTTTGCGACCCCATGGACTGTAGCCTACCAGGCTCCTCCCTCCATGGGATTCTCCAGGCAAGAGTACTGGAGTGGGTTGCCATTTCCTTCTCCAGGGGATCTTCCCCACCCAGGGATCGAACCCTGGTCTCCTGCATTCCAGGCAGACACTTTAACCTCTAAGCCACCAGGGAAGTCGCCTGGTAAACTAGGGAGAAAATATTTTTCCAGATGAGCTACTTCTCAAGTTAACCTCAAACTAGAACTCATTTCTCAGAAAATATTAATACAATCAGACTAGTTTCTTTTGACTTATTACAGAAGTGCCTATTTTTAGATATATTGGGTTGGCCAAAAAGTTCTTTCCATAGAATGTTAAAAAAAACAGAACGAACTTTTTGGCCAACCCAGTACTTTTATGACCTCAGCTTTCACTGAGGGCTGCAGTAATTTACTCAGGTATACACAAGGTATAATAATACATGTTTTGTTAAAATAGAATTTTGAAGTCATTGTAGGTTAGCATGGAATTGTAAGAAATGACAGAGAGAGATCCTGTGTACCCATTATGCAGTTTTCCCAAGGTTCCCAACTCTAGTTTTTCCAAACTGTAGTTTTCTTGGCTGTTGCTGTTATATAATGCAACCACCAAGGTATTGACATTGATAGAGTCAAGAAAAAAAAAAAAACATTCTGTCATCGCAAGGATCCTTCCTGTTGCCATGCTGCAACCACACCCATTTTTATCTTCCTCCTCTGTAGTTTTCTTTTTTTATATTGCCTTTGTCTGGCTTTGGTATCTGGGTAATACTGGCCTCATAAAATGAGTTGCAAAGTATTCTCATCTATTTTCTTGAAAAGATTATGCAAAAATCTGTTTTTATTTATTTATTTATTTGGCTATGTCAGGCCTTAGTTGGGGCATGTGGGTTCTAGTTCCCTGACCAGGAATCTAACTTGGGCCCCCTGCATTGGCAGCTGGGAATCTTAGCCACTGGACCACCAGGGAAGTCCCCAAAATTCGTGTTAATTCTTTAAATGTTTGGTAAGCTTCTCTGGTAAAGTTGTTTTAGGTCAGCCTTTCTAGAGGTTTATCAATTTTATTGATCTCCCCCCAACCAAGAGCTTTTTGTTTCAGTGGTTTTTCTTTATTGTTTTACTGTTTCATTGGTTTCTGCTCTTATGTCTGATTTCTTCCTTCTGCTTATTTTGGGTTCATTTTGCCCATTTTTCAGTGCCTGAAGGTTTATCTCCAGATATTCCAAATTAATATGTTTTCATCTTTGCTTGGACTACCGTGAATTTCAACATCCCTGTTCTAACTGGTTTCTGGTTTGATTTTTACCATTTGCTTTTATTTTTCTTGCTTTACAGTATAAAGTAACCCCATTCTTTTAAAAAGTAGGATCCTTACAACTGTTACTTGGATTGGGAACAAATGAGTTTTAAATAATAATTATGTCTGATATCAGCTTCTGACAATGGAATTATGTCCTGTTGAAGTTTCCATCTTCATCAGTACAGGTTATTAACTGTTCTGATCTGCTTGCCTACACAAGCATGCATGCACATATACCCACACACTCCCCTCTCCCCCACGTCACCTACAATATTAATTGGGGAAATGGTTTTGCTTTGAGGTATCACTGAGGTTATTATTTTTAATAAGTTATTCTTGCTAAGGATCCAAGTACAAATATTGAAACTTGCATTTTATAGTAAAATATAGCCTTATTCCATAATTAGAGTAACTTCCTATGGAATTCTTTAAAATAAGACTTACTAATTGGACCAGAGTACAGTTCGCATAGAATGAAGGCAAGGACCACATCTGTTCTCCGTCGTGTCCCTGGCACCTAGCACAGTGACTGGCATATGAACATTTGTTCAGTGAATTGCCAGTGTGGTAGACATGATACGGTGTTCTGTAGAAGACATCATTCTAAGACAGTAGTGATTCGTTCCTTGTATGAGCTTTCTGGTTCCTTTATTATATACTGATGACAGTCATAGATGCTGTATCAAATTTGCATTCACACATATAAAATGAGATACAGCCTGCTTACTGAAATTATGGTCCAATTACTAAGTACCTTAGCCAATTTTTTTCATGTCATGTCACCTATAAAACCAGGTATAGTACACTGGGGTAAACAGGCGGTACACAGTTTCTGGTACAGGTACTCCTTCCGGGGAATCTCCTGTAATCCATTCATAGCATACTAGTGGGGAAGCTGTGTTTTTTAGACTTTACTGTAGATGTAGAGTGCTTTAAAATCTGTTTTTGTTGTCCTTCCTTCCTTTTCCTATAGTGTGGAAATCGGAGAAAGTGTTCGTGGAGAGGATGTCTACATTGTTCAGAGTGGCTGCGGTGAAATCAATGACAATCTCATGGAACTTTTGATTATGATTAATGCCTGTAAGATTGCTTCAGCTAGCCGGGTTACTGCAGTCATCCCGTGCTTCCCTTATGCCCGGCAGGATAAGAAGGATAAGGTAGGGGTGGAATCTCTCTTTTTTTTAATTCTTATTTTCTTTTTTTTTTTTTTAATTTATTTATTTATTTTTAATTTTTACTTTACAATTCTGTATTGGTTTTGGCATAGATTGACATGAATCCACCACAGGTGTACATGCGTTCCCAAACATGAACCCCCCTCCCACCCTAATTCTTATTTTCTTAAATCAGGAGAAGCAGGAGCACTTGCCCAAAGTCAAAAAAACTTCCTTAATTATCAAATGTGTATTTAGAGGATATTATTTTTTTATCTTAGGCATTACCTGATTTTCAGAACAATTGATGTGATTGGTTTGTATAAAGCAACACATTTGCAGTCTGTCTGTTTTATCCCAGTCATACATATGTGACTTTTGGCTAACTCGGTGCTATTGTTTTCATTGTATCAGTAAGACTAGGAGAAGGCAATGGCAACCCACTCCAATACTCTTGCCTGGAGAATCCCATGGATGAAGGAGTATCGTGGGCTGCAGTCCATGGGGTCACTAAGAGTCGGACACGACTGAGTGACTTCACTTTCACTTTTCACTTTCATGCATTGGAGAAGGAAATGGCAACCCACTCTAGTGTTCTTGCCTGGAGAATCCTAGGGACAGAGGAGCCTGTTGGGTGCCGTCTATGGGGTAACACAGAGTTGGACACGACTGATGTGACTTAGCAGCAGCAGCGGTAAGACTAAGCACCAGCTCCCATGGAGTAGAGAATTTTTTTAAACTGGTAGATCCTTTGGAACCCTCTTGGTTATAGTTGTGACCTCTTCATAGAACTTGAAGTCTGTTACATGAATACACACATGCACACCTCACCTTCTTTGGAGTATTAGAAGATAAAACATATAGGTGAAACTTTGCCAGTCCATGGTACTTGATGCCCAAATTTTATTAATATGTACGATACCTGGGAGAAGGCCAGATACTTTTATTTCAATAGAATACAGTGCTGCTAAGGAGTAGAGTGTAGGACATGGGCCTTGTTATTTTATGGTGCAGTCGGGTGTGTTTACCTGTTATTTAAGGGGGTTGAGGTTACTGGAAGTTTAGCCTCCAGATGAGTAAGGGGAATGGTGTAATTAATAAAATAAAAGCCATCCCATGTTGAAGGTCAGGAAGGGCAGCGGTAAGGAGATATCCCTCATCCAAGGTAAGGAGCAGTGGCTGTGCTTTGCTGGAGCAGCCATGAAGAGATATCCCCACGTCCAAGGTAAGAGAAACCCACGTAAGATGGTAGGTGTTGCAAGAGGGCATCAGAGGGCAGACACACTGAAACCATACTCACAGAAAACTAGTCAATCTAATCACACTAGGACCACAGCCTTGTCTAACTCAATGAAACCAAGCCATGCCTGCAGGGCAACCCAAGACGGGCGGGTCATGGTGGAGCGGTCTGACAGAATGTGGTCCACTGGAGAAGGGAATGGCAACCCACTTCAGTATTCTTGCCTTGAGAACCCCATGAACAGTATGAAAAGGCAAAATGATAGGATACTGAAAAAGGAGCTCCCCAGGTCAGTAGGTGCCCAATATGCTACTGGAGATCAGTGGAGAAATGACTCCAGAAAGAGTGAAGGGATGGAGCTAAAGCAAAAACAATACCCAGTTGTGCATGTGACTGGTGATAGAAGCAAGATCCGATGCTGTAAAGAGCAATATTCCATAGGAACCTGGAATGTCAGGTCCATGAATCAAGGCAAATTGGAAGTGGTCAAACAAGAGATGGCAAGAGTGAATGTCGACATTCTAGGAATCAGCGAACTAAAATGGACTGGAATGGGTGAATTTAACTCAGATGACCATTATATCTACTACTGCAGGCAGGAATCCCTCAGAAGAAATGGAGTAGCCATCATGGTCAACAAAAGGGTCTGAAATGCAGTACTTGGATGCAATCTCAAAAACGACAGAATGATCTCTGTTCGTCTCCAAGGCAAACCATTCAATATCACAGTTATCCAAGTCTATGCCCCAACCAGTAACGCTGAAGAAGCTGAAGTTGAATGGTTTTATGAAGACCTACAAGACCTTCTAGAACTAACACCCAAAAAAGATGTCCTTTTCATTCTAGGGGACTGGAATGCAAAAGTAGGAAGTCAAGAAACACCTGGAGTAACAGGCAAATTTGGCCTTGGAATGCGGAATGAAGCAGGGCAAAGACTAATAGAGTTTTGCCAAGAAAATGCACTGGTCATAGCAAACACCCTCTTCCAACAACATAAGAGAAGACTCTACACATGGACATCCACAGATGGTCAACACCGAAATCAGATTGATTATGTTCTTTGCAACCAAAGATGGAGAAGCTCTATACAGTCAACAAAAACAAGACCGGGAGCTGACTGTGGCTCAGATCATGAACTCCTTATTGCCAAATTCAGACTCAAATTGAAGAAAGTAGGGAAAACCGCTAGACCATTCAGGTATGACCTAAATCAAATCCCTTATGATTATACAGTGGAAGTGAGAAATAGATTTAAGGGCCTAGATCTGATAGATAGAGTGCCTGATGAACTATGGACGGAGGTTCCTGACATTATACAGGAGACAGGGATTAAGACCATCCCCATGGAAAAGAAATGCAAAAAGGCAAAATGGCTGTCTGGGGAGGCCTTACAAATAGCTGTGAAAAGAAGAGAAGTGAAAAGCAAAGGACAAAAGGAAAGATATAAGCATCTGAATGCAGAGTTCCAGAGAATAGCAAGAAGAGATAAGAAAGCCTTCTTGAGCAATCAGTGCAAAGAAATAGAGGGAAAGAACAGAATGGGAAAGACTAGAGATCTCTTCAAGGAAATTAGAGATACCAAGGGAACATTTCATACAAAGATGGGCTCAATAAAGGACAGAAGTGGTCTGGACCTATCAGAAGCAGAAGATATTAAGAAGAGGTGGCAAGAATACACAGAAGAACTGTACAAAAAAGATCTTCACGACCCAGATAATCACGATAGTGTGATCACTCATCTAGAGCCAGACATCCTGGAATGTGAAGTCAAGTGGGCCTTAGAAAGCATCACTACGAACAAAGCTAGTGGAGGTGATGGAATACCAGTTGAGCTATTTCAAATCCTGAAAGATGATGCTGTGAAAGTGCTGCACTCAATATGCCAGCAAATTTGGAAAACTTAGCAGTGGCCACAGGACTGGAAAAGGTCAGTTTTCATTCCAATTCCAAAGAAAGGCAATGCCAAAGGATGCTCAGACTACTGCACAATTGTACTCATCTCACATGCTAGTAAAGTAATGCTCAAAATTCTCCAAGCCAGGCTTCAGCAATACATGAACCGAGAACTTCCTGATGTTCAAGCTGGTTTTAGAACTGGCAGAGGAACCAGAGATCAAATTGCCAACATCTGCTGGATCATGGAAAAAGCAAGAGAGTTCCAGAAAAACATCTATTTCTGCTTTATTGACTATGCCAAAGCCTTTGACTGTGTTGATCACAATAAACTGTGGAAAATTTTGAAAGAGGTGGGAATACCAGATCACCTCACCTGCCTCTTGGGAAATCTGTATGCAGGTCAGGAAGCAACAGTTAGAACTGGACATGGAACAACAGACTGGTTTCAAATAGGAAAAGGAGTCTGTCAAGGTTGTATATTGTCACCCTGCTTATTTAACTTCTATGCAGAGTTCATCATGAGAAACACTGGACTGGAAGAAGCACAAGCTGGAATCAAGATTGCCGGGAGAAGTATCAATAACCTCAGATACGCAAATGACACCACCCTTATGGCAGAAAGTGAAGATGAACTAAAAGCCTCTTGATGAAAGTGAAAGTGGAGAGTGAAAAAGTTGGCCTAAAGCTCAACATTCAGAAAACTAAGGTCATGGCATCTGGTCCCATCACTTCATGGGAAATAGATGGGGAAACAGTGGAAACAGTGTCAGACTTCATTTTTTTGGGCTCCAAAATCACTGCAGATGGTGATTGCAGCCATGAAATTAAAAGATGCTTACTCCTTGGAAGAAAAGTTCTGACTAACCTAGATAGTATATTCAAAAGCAGGGACATTACTTTGCCGACTAAGGTCCGTCTAGTCAAGGCTATGGTTTTTCCTGTGGTCATGTATGGATGTGAGAGTTGGACTGTGAAGAAGGCTGAGCACCAAAGAATTGATGCTTTTGAACTGTGGTGTTGGAGAAGACTCTTGAGAGTCCCTTGGACTGCAAGGAGATCCAACCAGTCCATTCTGAAGGAGATCAGCCCTGGGATTTCTTTGGAAGGAATGATGGTAAAGCTGAAGCTCCAATACTTTGGCCACCTCATGCGAAGAGTTGACTCATTGGAAAAGACTGATGCTGGAAGGGATTGGGGGCAGGAGGAGAAGGGGACGACCGAGGATGAGATGGCTGGATGGCATCACAGACTCGATGGACGTGAGTCTGAGTGAACTCCGGGAGATGGTGATGGACAGGGAGGCCTAGCAGGCTGCGATTCCTGGGGTCGCAAAGAGCCGGACACGACTGAGCGACTGAACTGAACTGAACTGATACTTTTCATCCTTTGATGTGCCTTTAAATGTTGATATGTTAGATGTTGCACAGGTTTGAGTATGTATGTCTTAAAAGAGATTTTAGTACAATTCTTTCAAAAAAGATTTGTATACAGTCTGCGTAATTTAAATAATTGGGCATTGGAAAGAGTTTAATAGGCTGAAATATGTACATGAAGAAAGCGAAAGGTTGGGAAGGTTTTTTCTGATGTATGTATCCTGATTTGGAAAAATGATATTCCACTTCCTATTTGTGCCAGATTGTGATGAACTGAAAGTCAGTGGCTGTGTCACTTTGTATGAATTTTCTGGTAGCACAGTGCCTTAAACACAATAGGTATATAATAAATAAATGCTTCTTGAGCAAATGAATTGTTTTTCAGATTGGCTTTTTTTCCTCTTTCCTTCCCTCCATTTAGAGCCGGGCTCCAATCTCAGCCAAGCTGGTTGCAAATATGCTCTCTGTAGCAGGCGCGGATCATATTATCACTATGGACCTTCATGCTTCTCAAATTCAGGTATCATTGGGAGCTAAATATTAGCTTAGGGATTATTAGGGATTAGACATGGGGTAAGAGAGGACTGAATGCTGAAAACCACAGGGAAGCAAAAACTGCCCAAGTACAACTCAAATAAACTAGACATTGATGACATTTTCAGCATCCTCACCTGAAGCATAGTTCATGGTCTTAGTCATGTGAGCTGGTTGTACAGGGAGGCAGTTTTGGATTCTGGGAAGAGTGTAGTAGGCTTTGGCATCAGTCTGAGTTTGAATACTGGCCCTGACACTTACAAACTTTGTAACCTTGGGCAGTTTATTTAACTTCTCTGAATACACACTGCTTTGTTATCGTGAGTATCAAACAAGATATAAAATTCATAGTGAAACACCTGGCTCATGAAAGATATGAAATAAATGGGAGTTGTTATTGTTATCATTAAATTTAGAACCATAGATATTGGAGCCTACTTTCTAGCATTAAAAGAGTTGGGGAGCAGAATACTACCTTATAGTTGATACTTTTTAAAGAGACTTTGAAATCATTATCTTTGGAGGCTTCTGGGAATTCAGTGAGATACAGGCCAGATGATTATATACCCATTTTATAGAAGAGGGACAGATAGTTGTGAAGTACAACAAATCTGTAGCAACTAGTATTAGAACACAAATCTCCTGACTACTAGTTACTGTGACCATTTATTATAAATGCCTTCCACTAGGTTTATATACCATAGCATCTCTAACTGGTGTACCATTAGCTTTGGCTCTCTTAACAAGCCAGCCCAACATTGAGTGGCAGAAGGTAGTAAGTATGTATTACCCCTTGGGTCTGCACACTGGCTGGGTAGTTCTGATCTTGGCTGGACTTGGCTGTTTTCCCCAGGAGCTTGTTCATGTGTCTGTGGTCAGTTGTGGGTTATCCGGGGGCTCACTCTGTGGCTGGGCTTTGTTGCACAACCCACACTCTAGGAGTCTGCTTTTACAGTCTGCCATACTGGGCATGTTTTCGGATCAGTTTGAATGTTCCAGTAAAGTATTCTTTGGGCAAGTTACTATTCTCTTTGTGTTCATTATTTGTAAATGGAAGAGAAGGAAAACAAGCCAAACTGACCCAGGTTCTTTCTTTCTGCAGGGCTTTTTTGATATCCCAGTCGACAATTTGTATGCAGAGCCAGCGGTCCTCAAGTGGATAAGGGAGAACATCTCTGAGTGGAGGAACTGCACAATTGTCTCACCTGATGCTGGAGGAGCAAAGAGGTATGGTTGAAATTCATATTATTCCCAACGTACTGGGGAAAGTTTTCAGACAGTTGTGTCAGGAAGTGATCTTTTGTTGTTGAACAGAGTTTTTCTTTTCTTGAAGTATAGTTGATTTACAATGTTAAGTTTCAAGTATACAGCAAAGTGGTCTGAAAAAGACTATAAAGACTACATATATATATAAAGTCTTTTTCCAATTCTTTTTCAGTATAGGTGATTACAAGATACTGAGATGCAACAGTTTTTAAGTATTTGGATGTTCTGATAGCTTAGGACATGGGCTGGATATGGTTTTACTCACTCTTTTACTGGCCTGAGTCACTGCCTGAAAGATAAGATAGCAGCAGAGGGGCGCAAAATAGTCTGGCATCACGGGCTTGACCAAAACCCATCAGTGACTCAGCACTGCAGGGTCAGCAACAGCACTATGACCCATTAGGAGGAGGAGGCAATTTGATTTTCTAATGAATGCCACTTGCTATCAAAATCCATGATGATAGTGAACAAGCAAGCTTTTACATGGACTTCCCCTGTGGCGCAGCAGTAAAGGATCCGCCTTCAATGCAGGAGACACGGGTTCAATCCCTCGGTCAGGAAGATCCCCCAGAGGAGGGCATGGCCACCTACTCTAGTATTCTTGCCTGGAGAATCCCATGGACAGAGGAGCCTGGCGGACTACAGTCCAGAGGGTCGCAAACAGTTGGACACACTGAAGCAGCCTAGTACTCATGCACGACCTTTTGTGCATACCTCTTAATGTTGTTGGTTAAACCATTTTGACCTTTTGAATTAGAATACTTAGCAGGACGGAAAAGAAAGTGTGGTGATTTTATTTAAGCCAAGCGTTGAACATTCGAAACAAACTGATTGCCAGGGATTGCCAGTTGCAGTGCTTCAGCTCACGTGGTACAGACTAAGAGCTTTTCATTTCCTTAGTGGCTCACTCATTAGTAATGCATTCAGAAGTGTGACGCATGTTCTTCTGGTTGTGGAAATAGAATGAAGAGCTACAAAACACAGATGATTAGGAAATGCCAATTCACATCTTTGCAAAAGTCATTGAAATTTTCAATGACTATTTCTCAACGACCTCTTTATTTCAGGAACTTCAACAGAACTGATAAGCTGAGAGCTTGAGTTCTGTTCTCCAGCCAGATGCATGGTTTTGCGAGTCCCTTGTTGTTGCTAGTTACCATCTATAATACTAGAGATAGAGCCTAAGACACGTCCCCCTCACAGTGGTTGTCATACTCGTGAAGATCATCTTCCACAGAGACTGAGAAAACAGTCTCATTTGAAATAAGTAATCAAGCACAATTTTCTTTCCAAAGTTGGGTACAGAAAAACTGCCTTCAGTAGATGGTTTAAAGTGAAAGTGAAGTCGCTCAGTCGTGTCCAGCTCTTTGCGACCCCGTGGACAGAGCAGTCCATGGGGTTCTCCAGGCAAGAGCACTGGAGTGGGTCGCCGTTTCCTTCTCCAAGTAGATGGTTTATTGCTCCATAATTGTGTTCACTGTTTTCTTTTTGAGGTCATTTATGTATTACTGTCCTGGGTTTTCATTGCTGCTCTCGGGCTTTCTCTAGCTGTGGCAAGTGGGGGCTAGTTGTGCGGTGTGGACTTCTCATTGTGGTGGCTTCTCTCGTGGAGCACAGGTTCAGTCGTGGTGGTGCACGGGCTCAGTTGCCCTGAGGCATGTGGAATCTTCCTGGACCAGGGATCCAATCCATGTCCCCTGCATTGGCAGACAGATTCTTAACCAGGGAAGTCCTGTAATTTTCTTCTAGTGATGGAATCTTTTCAAAGTGAGTGGCTTTTCTGTCTTGGCAGGGTTTGGGGGCTAGGTAGAAATGCCTGTGCAGTTGTGACTTGCATGCAGTTCTCCCCTCAAGGACACAGGGAGTGACTTTTTTGAGCCATTCATACTTTGTCAGGCACTGAGTTTGTTGGCCAGAGTATGGATGGCTTAGGATGCTTGAACTAAGTGATCATGCATTCGCCTCATCTGAGTAATCGTTCCAAGCAGATGGGTGACTCTTGATGTAATGCACCCACACAGTAGGGATGGAGAGCACCCAGGATATGGGGCGTTTAGATCAGGTGCAGATGCTGCCTAGGGTGTGGTCCAAGTCTTGTCTGTTCTCTATTATATGGTCACAGCTTCTCCCGTATTCTGCACGAACTCAAAATATGTGAGCGTAGTCACAGGGGAAATAGGACATGATACTTGGTTGGGTCAGCACTCCATTAAGAAACAAAGCCCAAAGCACAGGCCTCTTCACACATAACAAGATGGCAGGGTGGAATGTGGCCGCAGATGTCACAGGCAGCACAGCCATGCACTGAATGGGTTGCTGCTTGAGAGATTATGTGGTACTTTGTCACCAGACAGATGTGTCTTCTATCCCACCTTCTAGTCTGGTTTGTATTACCTTGTAATTTAAACAAAAGGAATTGTTTTGATTTGGAAATCCTTTCGTCTGTACAGCAAGATGCCCAGTTTGCCTGCTTAATTGGTATAACTTTCTTTCTAACAGTCATTAAAGGAACTCCCAAGCTTGGTGTCCAGGTACGGTTGATGTTAACAGTTGGTAGATCACTGAGGAGAGTGTGATGAGGGCACAACAGAACAGGCTGGGCACTGCTTCTCTCCCACCAAATTCAGGTTCACTTCTCACCACATTCACATGTCATAATGGGACCATCTACACTCCCGGCATTAGTTAACCAAGTCGTATATCTCTCCCCTTCTGCTGACAGTCCAGTAAACGAACATGCCCTAGCATTCATTATACTGCTTCCTGGGATTGCTGAGAGTTGTCTATCTCCTACTGTAACCCAGAGTGAATTTTAATCTAAGTTTGACTAATAATTCATAAACTACTCTTAGGATGTGGGAGGCATCTGCCTACATCTTGGAGTATGGAGGCATTCGTCTATGAAACCCAATTTGTGATGCCAATTAATTGCAGTTACTTTCTTCCAACCCTGGGACCCACTGACTTTCATGGAGTATTCTCACCTAGAAAATAAGCCCATCCTTTAGTTGCTTTCTTTGTCTTAAGATACACACACACTGGTTTTAAGTGAGGTTTTAACTGTGAATACCCTGTGTTGCAGAGTGACTTCCATCGCAGACCGGTTGAATGTGGACTTTGCCTTGATTCACAAAGAACGGAAGAAGGCCAATGAAGTGGACCGCATGGTGCTCGTAGGGGATGTGAAGGACCGTGTGGCCATCCTTGTGGATGACATGGCTGACACTTGTGGCACAATCTGCCATGCAGCTGACAAGTGAGTGCCTGCTGGTGGGGCTGGGTGCTGGACATGAAAAAGTACTGTCTGACTGCCCTAAGCCTGCTGATTCTCTTTGCAACTCAGTTTAGGGAATTCTAACTGACTGTTTTGTCACCCTAGGCTTGAATTGCAATGCATGTAAATTGATGGGTATTCTTACTTTTTTACCTCTAGAGTTTCTTAGTTTTATTTTTCCTTGCTATTGTGCTAGACTGTATACAACATGAAATTTGCCATTTTAACTGTTTTTTGGGGGGTCGTGCAGCTTTTGGGATTTTAATTGTCTGACCAGGGATTGAACCCATGCCCACAGCAGTGAAAACAGAGTCCTAATCACTGGATCACCAGGAAATCCCCCATTTTAACCATTTTTAAGTGTGTAGCTCAGTGACATTAGTTATAGTCACAATGTTGTGCAACTATCACCACTGTATTTCCAAAAAATTATCTCATCTCTCTGAGTGACCATACTTTGCGGCTTGCAGGATCTCAGTTTCCTGACTAGGGATGAAGCCTGTGCCCTTGGCAGTGAAACCGTATGGGGTCCAAACCACCAAACTGCCAGGGAATTCCCTGAGTAATCTACTTTTGATAGTTCTTTAACACAGGTTAAGGTAAGAAATCCATAGCCCTGAGCAGACAGAAATATATTCCCATATTTATTTATTTATTTTTAATTTTATTTTTTTACTTTACAATACTGTATTGGTTTTGCCATACAATGACATGAATCCACCACAGGTGTACATGAGTTCCCAACCCTGAACCCCCCTCCCACCACCCTCCTCATAGCATCTCTCTGGGTCATCCCAGTGCGCCAGCCCCAAGCATCCTGTATCCTGTATCGAACCTAGACTAGCGATTCGTTTCTTACATGATAGTATACATGTTTCAATGCCGTTCTCCCAAATCATCCCACCCTCTCCCTCTCCCACAGAGTCCAAAAGTCCGTTCTACACATCTGTGTCTCTTTTGCTGTCTCACATACAGGGTCATCATTACCATCTTTCTAAATTCCATATATATGCATTAGTATACTGTATTGGTGTTTTTCTTTCTGGCTTACCTCACTCTGTATGATCGGCTCCAGTTTCATCCACCTCATTAGAACTGATTCAAATATATTCTGTTTAATGGCTGAGTAATACTCCATTGTGTATATGTACCTCAGCTTTCTTATCCATTCACCTGCTGATGGACATCTAGGTTGCTTCCATGTCCTGGCTATTATAAACAGTGCTGCGATGAACATTGGGGTACACGTGTCTCTTTCAATTCTGGTTTCCTCAGTGTGTATGCCCAGCAGTGGGATTGCTGGGTCATAAGGCAGTTCTATTTGCAGTTTTTTAAGGAATCTCCACACTGTTCTGCACAGTGGCTGTACTAGTTTGCATTCCCACCAACAGTGTAAGAGGGTTCCCTTTTCTCCACATCCTCTCCAGCATTTATTGCTTTTTGACTATATTTTACCTAAGCTGGAAACCCTGGCCTTATCTCTAGACCGTCCATTTTTGCTGCTACTTCCTTCATTCTTACTCCTTCTCGTCATTTGCCTGCGCTGTTCTGAATTACCTTGCCTCTCTTCTCTGCTGCCATTCACCAGTCTCTTACCTCCCAGTCCATCTTTCACACTGCTGCCCCACTGGCTTATCTTCCTAAAACTAGATTCCCCTCATGCCTTCTTTAAAACTGTAAGTGGCTCCCCATTGCTTATAATCCAAGTCACTATGGACAGCATTGTTTCTCATAATTTTTAAAAATCTCATATATATATATGTTGTTTAGTTGCTAAGCTGTGTCTGACTCTTTTGCAACCCATGGGCTGTAGCCTGCCAGGCTCTTCTATCCATGGGATTTTCCAGGCGAGAATACTGGAGTAGGCTGCAATTTTCTTCTCCAGTGTGTGTGTGTGTGTGTGTGTATATATATATATGTGTATGTATGTGTGTGTGTGTGTGTGTGTGTGTGTGTGCTTAAAAAAAAAACTTGTATGCAAAGTGATTTCCTGGCTTGGATCCTGGAGTATGAATTTATAAAACTCCTTTTATGTGTCATATTAGTAAGATAATGCTAATTACTCATAACAGATCAACTCCCTTAACACAGTAAAGTTACTTGTTCACGGTATTCTCCAGTGCAAGTATGCCCCTTTCAGTCTTATGGCACTGCATCTTTAACATTTCCATTGTGTCCATGGGAAGTTTTTTATAAGAATCTGTCCACATTTAGATAGCCAGAATTAAGTCACTTGGCCATACCTAACTATGCAAGGGAGGCTGGGAAGTATCCAGCTGTGTACTAGAAAGAAGAAGAGACAGATTTTGTTGAGCATAGCTGTTTGTGCCACAGTCCTTTTACACTAATCCACACCTATTCAGATAAGTTATTGAATGAAGTATATCACCTGAAAATTCAACCCTAACCCCCAGTGTGATGGTATTTGGAGATGGGACCTTTGGGAGGTAATTAGGTTTAGGTGAGGGCATGAGGGTGGGGCCCTTGTGATAATATTGGTGTCCTTATAAGCAGAGACACCAGAGAGCTCTTCCCAACCCCATTCCTCCTCTCGATCTGTGCACACAAAGAGATCACATAAGCACATAGCGAGATGGCCACCAACAAACCAAGAGAAGAGGTCTCAGAACAAAACCTACCTTGCTGGCCCCTTGATCTTAGACTTCCCAACCTCCAGAAACAAGCAAGAAATAAAATTCAGTTTAAGTCATCCAGTCTGTGGTATTCTGTTATGGCAGTGCAAGCTGACTAAAACATTCCTCTTCACTAACTTGGATTTTATAGTAACAAGTAAGATTACTCCTAATCAACTCTCCTTTTTCCTCTAGACTTGTCTCAGCTGGAGCCACCAGGGTTTATGCTATCCTGACTCATGGAATCTTTTCTGGCCCAGCCATTTCTCGCATTAATAATGCATGCTTTGAAGCAGTAGTAGTCACCAATACCATACCTCAGGAGGATAAGATGAAGCATTGCTCCAAAATACAGGTGAGACTGAGATTCTTGCAAAACAAGACTCCCCTGAGTATTTAGGAGGTGATTACATGTGTTGAATTAGATCTCTGGGTGGGTTCTGAAGATTTCCTCCATTGCTCTCAAGGGTTAGCCATCAGGATCTGTGACCCAAAAGGAAGGATCGTGTGTCTAAAAATTCAAACAGCTTGACCTCAGACTCTCTGGAAGATGGAACCCAGGATTTTGTGTTTTAACAGGCTCTCCCAGTGTTTGTGATGCACATCAGGTCCATGCTTTACCGTTTGTGTGTTTCACTCTTGTCTGTCAGCCCCTGCAAACATAATGTGAAACCTTCAAACTGGTTTTTAAATGCCAGCCCACCACCATCTTGGTGAGTCCTCCACTGTCATTTTGACTCTTAAGTGGTTGGTTATGTTTAAAATGTGAGTATGAAGAGCAGCTGGTTGTGGGCTCACTTGGGGAAACAGCACAGTGCACAGTCTTAAGAGGAAGGACCCTCATTGGGCTGCTCATCAGTGTCTGCAATGGCCAGTCAATCACCTCTGTCTGTATACTAACCCGATGCTCCCCTTGCCTTCCTAGGTGATTGACATCTCCATGATCCTCGCGGAAGCCATCAGGAGAACTCACAATGGAGAGTCCGTCTCCTATCTGTTCAGCCATGTCCCTTTATAATAGAATAACTCCTGAGGCTTTTCAAAAATAAAATGAGCCCCACCCCTTGTTTTTTTCTTTGGTGTTTGATGAAAAATCCAGCAGAAGACCCAGCTTGTTGCAGTGTAGTTCTCTACATCCCACATCAGTTATATGAGCGATTTGGGTTGTTCCTTAACAGCTTATGGGAAAACCTGAATGAACTTCTTGGTCAACCCAATACGTTAGAGAAATATAGAGTGACAGTAGCTGCTGGGATTTTCTACCTATATTGTCTCATCCTGGCTTCTTTGATCTTGTGAGCCTTGCAGCTTTAACTGTTCAGCTTCTACAAGATGTCGGACTTTGGAAAGCTTTGTGTAGAGTGTCCAAATATGTTTGGGGAAGCTCAGACTACCTTGCATGTGAATGCTTCAGCACCCCCCCCACCCTGCAATGTGTGATAAGTTCTCTAAAGTCTGTACTAAATTATGCAAGAGCCTAGGGAAACCCGAACCCAGATCTGGTTGCTGAGCCCCTGTAAGGCTGGAGAAGCCCTAGGGCAGGAGCCTGAGGGGAAGCAACCCACCATAGAGCAAATGATTCTTGGGAGGAAAAAGCCTGATCCATCACCCTTTGCTTGGATTCTGTCACTTGGATTCTTTTTTGTCCCTATTCCTTTCCATTTGGCCTGATCTTTTCCTGGCCAAATATCCACTTGGTCCCAAGTGATTGTTGTGCCATAGTTTTCTGGAAAGCAAACTCAATTCCTGCTCTATGATCTGTAACATTAACATGAGATGATTTTGCTGTAGCTTAATCTTCCTTAGCCCACTACCACTGCGGTAGTAGGTTTTAGGTGGTGGTGTAGTGCCTTTTGATTAATTTAACTGTTTATCATCTTCTTTGGATCTATTTGGCCTCTCAAATGACCTGAGATTTCTGTTTTAAAAAAGTTGATATTACTGTCTCTTGTAGAAGAAACTAATAAAGTTATCTCTTTGATTGTGGGTCTATATCTGTACTGGTTTCCCTGCTGAAGCTTTGGTTTAGATGTCTTGGCTGCCCAATCATGGTTCGTTCTTCTTTGTTTCCAAGCTGTTAACTGTATTGTTAAGCCAATAATAGACACAGCTGCACTTTTCTTCAGTTATAAGAATTGAAGATGTCTGGGGTTAATTGAGAACTAGGTATAGTGTAATTCTTTGCATTATACCTAAGTTATAGGTTGTATATGCCTGTTGGATCTCTGGTTCTTAATCCTGATGATAGGAATTAGGTCTTTTCTTAGAGGAAGGGAGTAGTTTTTATAATTTATTCATTTTTTGAGCCAGTTTTGCCAAATGTGGTTAAAATTTCCCTCCATCTGTAGTTGACACACATTTAGCATTTAATTTCAGCTTTTCTAATTATAATGCATTCCAAAATATTACATGAGGGTTTTTTGTGTGAGTGTGTGTGTGTGCATTATCAAATAAGCGCACTGACTTTTTGGGAAACTAAATGCTTCTAGAGCTTTGCGAAGGGTGCTGCCTTGTCTTTGAAGCCTGGTTCGGCTTTTGTTTTTGTTTTATATTGAATATCAGGGTATTTACAATGATCTTTTGGAGAAAGTGATTCAAAAGGGAACTGCATTGAGCTGTGAAATGTGTTCCTCTGACCCTCTAGGCCTCTTTGATTTCAGGTCTTTGATCTGGGGCCAGCTGACGTGGAACACTGATGCCATAAATTGCTTATTCTGCTATTTCCTGAAGTATTGGGTCACTGAATCAGGGTTTGCTATGTCAGAATTTTTTTGACATCAGGACCCCCTACTCTGGGCCCTCTTGGGCAATCCGGTTCCTAGGATGAGCTTTTGAGGCCCTCAGGAAAGGCCCTTAGCCCCCATCTTTGATTCCTGTGCCTGAGGGCAGGTCAGGATTCAATTCCCAGTGACACCCAGCATAGTGCCTGAAGTACTGCCAGGACTGTTCTTTGTTCCTCCAGTGAGAGTCCCAAGTGTCCTGGATGGCAAGCAATTCTTAACTGGGGAACAGTAGCAGGAACAGGCCTGGAGGGGCCAGGGAGGAGGCATAAAAGCTGAATGGAGTTGCAAGGAAAGCACAGTTGAGAAGAGACTGGCCTTAATAGCCGTGTAATTACTTCCGAGCAAAAGATCACCAGGTGATTTCACATGCCCTCACCTCGCCTTACCCTTAGAACCGGAGAAAAGGAGATTACTTGGGCCAAGGCTGAACTAGGCAACTCTCAAACCTAATGTCTTTATCAGAGGTTTATTTCATCTCAAGTTGGGGCTTTTCCAGACTTGGAATAAAAGCATTTTCTGCTCAAGAGTTTTTTTAACTTGCCCATCAATAGTATGTAGCCCTTAACCTGAGGGTTATTAGAATCATGTAAAAGTTGAAATTAAAGAAGAAGCTCTCCTATTAACTTGCCCTCCTACCATCTCCCTCTTGGTTGTGAGGGAAGGGGAAGAGACCTCCAGAAAGAAGTCACGTTGTGAGGTGTGGGGGCAGGATAGAAAGCTCTGTATTGCCACCCCAAGGGCCTACCAGTTGGACTGGAAACCACTAAAAGTGTAAGTACCCTATTTGCAAGAATAGCCCTTATGTCCTCAGTCAGGAATTGGAGCCAGCCCCCTACCCTGGCTTGAGTCTGCACCTCTGGTCTCGAGATGGATGCTTCTTCAGCCCTGATGATTGGCTCTTGCAGCCCTGAGCCCCAGTCTCCTGTGTGTCTGGTTTTCCCTTGCCCTGCCTTTGCCAGGGATTCATTTTCTTTTTTTTTTTTTTTTTTTTTTTTTTTTTTTAATTTATTTTTAATTTTTACTTTACAATTCTGGATTCATTTTCATTACCATGAAAAAAGGCACAGGCCTTTTGCAACCTGTGCATCAAGGACCAGAAGAGGTCCTTATAGGAGGGCCCTGTGTCTGGGATCCTCTAAGGATCCCAAAGGGGCTTCCCCTGGTGGCTCCATGGTAAAGAATCCACCTGCCATTGTAGGAAACTAGGGTTTTTAAATTTATTGGTTTGGCTATGCTGGGTTTTAGTTGTGGCTTGCAGAATCTTCCATCTTTGTTGCAGTATGCAGGATCTTTAGTTGTAGCACGTGAACTCTTAGTTGCAGTATGTGGGATCTAGTTCCATGACCAGGGATCAAACCCAGGCCCCCTGCATTGGGAGCGTGGAGTCCTCACCACTGGACCACAAGGGAAGCCTGAAACAGGTTCTCTGACAGTCATGATTGAAATGGAGCTACAGCTTTATTCTTGAGGCTTGTTTTCTCTTGGGCTTTTCTTGCAAGTCTTACACACCTTGTTTAAAAATAAAGCAAATGCTCCAAATTATGACAGATTTTTGATGACTTGATGTTCTGTAAAATCTTGCTTGGTTCAAATATTTCTTCTAAAAAATCACCTTTTCCAAAGTCTAGGTCTTGGTAGGACAACCGCAGGGGAGTTAAGATGCTAACAAGTATGTTCAGATCCCTTGTACTAGACACCATAAGAGTTAGGATCCATCAGGCCTTGCCATTGGTTCTTGGGTTGCCCTTCTGGGTTGATTTCTGCTGGGGCAAGTGATGTTAGCTGCCTCAGACCTTTATGCTGTTAAGAAAAACCTGTGTTAGGAAAACTTGTTTCAGGGATAAAATTGAATGTAAGGCCAGATGTTAGTTGTCAAATCTCAAGGAAATTACCGTGTAAAGTCAGTTTCCCATAAATCTGATAACCAAGAGACTGATTTGAGGTCACATTGGGGCTTTCCTGGTGGCTCAGAGGTTAAAGCGTCTGCCTCCAATGCAGGAGACCCGGGTTCGATCCCTGGGTCAGGAAGATCCCCTGGAGAAGGAAATGGTAACCCACTCCAGTATTCTTGCCTGGAGAATCCCATGGACGGAGAAGCCTGGTAGACTACAGTCCATGGGGTTGCAAAGAGTTGGACACCACTGAGCAACTTCACTTTCACTTTCTTTTGGTTCATTTGGATGGTTTTGGGCCCACTGTATGCTTTCTTCTTTTGGCTGCACTTTGTGGCTTGCAAGATCTTAGCTCCCCAACCAAGGATTGGACCCAGGCCCGGCAGTGAAAGAGCTGAGTCCTAACCACAGGACCACCAGGAATCCCCTTGAGTGTATGTTTTTTCCTTTTTATTGGAAGATAATTGCTCTACAATGTTGTGTTGGTATCTGCCATACATCAACATGAATCAGTCACGGGTATAAATACTTCCCCTCCTTCCCTTGAATGTATGTTAATGAGAAGGATTGAAATGAAGGGCGGGAGATACAGAGGGTGATATCAACCTACAGAGGGTGAAAGAAGCAAGGGTTCTTTCCTTAAAGCTTTCGGGAAGTTGAATTGGCCTCTAAGATTGCAAAGGCCTTGCAGGGGCTGAACAGGCCCTACTGCTTCTCCCTTCCCGAGGCTGTCTCAGCACCAAGGGCCTGTCCACCACCTTCCATTCCCCCCTCCCCCATTTTCCTGCCTGGATGCCCTTAGCCTCTGATGTTTCTAAGGACATTGATTATGCCATGAAGGTCTTTAGGCCCTGTGTTTTTGAGTATGTTCCCTTGGTTTTTAGCTTGCAGAATAAAAGGAAAGGAAACCCAGAGGGGCAGGGAAACTTTCTATCCCAACCCTGGGTAACCTTACCTGCCCCAGAGCTTCAGAAAGCTGGCTGGCTCCTCTTCCAGCTGAGTCCCTGTGGCTAGCTCCTCTTTGCTGCTGATCTATTGTATGCCCCCCAGTGACAACTCACTGTCCCCACCCCATGCCTGGAGGGAGACCAAAGCCAGCCATCAGAGTCTGACTGTTCATCTTTCCCTTTCCCCAAAGTCTTTTCCCCAGCACATTTCTCCAGTAGCTAGGCAGCCACCTGTGAAAAACAGAAGGGACGGGAAGGGGAACTTCCAATCCAGTGTTAAGACCACACAGCCAATGCAGGGGGCACGTGTTTGATCTCTGGTCAGGGAACTGATTCCCACATTTCTCACAGCATGGCCAAAAAGTAAAAATTTTAAAAGGTAAAGAGTGATATGTTGAAAATAAAAAAACAGGGAGGGGAAGGCTCCTTTTGAGACAAAAATCTCTGAAGCCCTGCAGAGTGACAAGAAGCCTTTGTCCCATTCCTCTCTATTCTTTGGTTTTTTAACTGGCTCAATTCTGTATCTGTATTCTCCAAGTTTACCTCCACACTGCTGTTGCAGCCAGGTCTTGTCACTTCACCCATACAGTTGCCATGAGCGCACACACATATTGGGGGTTTGATTCATGGTTTGGATATAAAAACAGAACAGTCAGCCTTGTCCGTTTCACCCAGGCAATACCAGAGCAGTAAGTCAGCCTGGAGTCACTCCACTGAACTGTAGTTCTCATCCTCAAAGTTCTTGGAGTAGGACCTCTGATGACAGGGGTTGGGAACTTACTATGCAGGAGGGGCTGCAGCAATGCGGAGAGCTGCTGAAGCCTGGCTTGAGGAGGATTCCCCCTCCCATCCTTGTCCTGCAGCCGTTTCCCACTGGGCCTGTTACTACTACTCAGCTGCCACCAGGGGGAGCCAAACCTGCTCAGGGCTCTAAGCACCTGCTAAGAGCTTAGAGCTCTCCAGGTCCCCTTTTCCCCTTTATGTCGCCAGCAGTCAGGGTGACAACACAGTGCTCAATTCTCACTCATTCAGCAGAGAGGAAAGTGCACACAGTGTAAGCACATTCCAAGTGCCGTGCTAGATGCTAAGAACTCATAAAGGAAACTGTTCTTTACCCAAAGCGCTTGTCTAGAGGGTGAAAGAGGGCATTACAACTTGGTGTGATAGAGATTATGATGAGGGAAGAGCCAAGTGCGATGGGAGCACAAGAGGGTCACCTGAGCCAGTGGTGGAAGTCAGGGAAAGGTTCCTCAAGGAAAACATTTTGACTTAAAGCACTTGCTTACAAGTTGGCCAAAGGGGTTTGGGGAGAAGGGTGTTTCAGGCAAAAAAAAAAAAAAATAGCCAAAAAGAATGTAGCTGAGGAAGACTTCCCTGGTGGTCCAGTGGTTAAGAATCTGTCTTCCAATGTAGGGGATGTGGGTTTGATCCCTGGTGGGGAACTAAGATCCCCCATGCCCTGGGGCAACTAATTCTTTGCATGGCAATGAAGACACAGGGTAGCCAAAAAAAGAATGGGGCTGGTGTGTGTGTGTGTTTACAGGTAAGATGGGGAGCTGTGATGAGTAACGGGGGTGGTAAGGCCAGATCATAAAGGATGGTATAAGAATGACTGGATGCCTGCCTTCCCAGGGTACGTAGTAACAGCACCCCCTTACACGCTGTCCTGGTTTGGATAACTGAGGAAGCTATCACATGCTTTCCTACTTGTAAGACATACTAAGGAGTATGAACTTCATCCTAGGAGCAGAGAAGAACCACTGAAAGTTTGAAGAGGGACCTGACAGGATCAGATCCAGACAGATAAAATAGACTGGCAGTATGTGAAGAATGGATTGGGTGGAGCTAAGTGTGGAGGGAGGTCAGTTATGGAGCCATGCAGTTGTCCAAGGGAGAGATGAAGGTGGCCAGGGCGAGAGAAGTGTTGGTAGGGAGAAAACCAATTTGTCCTCTTGGGCAGCAAAATGCAACAGAAGCTGGTGGATGCTGGTACTGTGGAGGATGGGGCTGCCTGTGGAGAGGTTGTGGTCATCAATATATTTTTGCCCAAATGTCTTTTCCTGATAGTCATGAGGCAGTGGGGCTGCAAACCGGGCCAGCCTTAAATATCTTGGATATTTGAATCCAAAGGATAAGGAAAAGTGGGGGGAGGATATGGAACGGGAGGAAAGCTAGGGAACAGTGAGGAAAGGTAAAAAGAGATTTAAATGCACAAGGTAGAAACCTGGATTATAGGTTATGTAAAAGAGAACAATAAATGGAAGCCAACATAGAAGGCTCTACAAGAAAGAAAGGTGGATATTTTAAAAATTACAGTTTACAACAGCCTGTGACCATTAAGGGAGACGTGTGTAAAAAGCCTTCACCCATAATCTGCTGCTCCATGACAGGGATGATGATTTTGGTGTATTTGGGAGGTAGGCATGAGTGAAGCAAGAGCAGAAACAGCAGGTGAACTAGAGAAAATCTATGGTAACAGTTTAACAGGGTCCAAGGCCAGATTTAGAAGGCTACATCAGCAACCCAGCTAAGGAATGGCAATCAGAGACTAATTGCAAAGGAGGGCAAAGGCTTCAGAGCCTTGTATCCATGCTGAACGGGATCCTTGTTTTCTTCTTAATTAAAATGTTCATTTTTAGATAGTTACAGATTCGCATGCAGTTGTGAAAAATAATTCAGAGATCCCATACCCCCTTTACCCACTTTCTCCTGCTTGTCACAGCTTGCAGAGCTAGAGTGTAATATACAACCAGAATCAATATATTGACACAAGCAAGATACAGACAGTGCCATCACTACCAGGAGCCCTCACAGCCGCTTCTCTGCCACCCCTGCACCCTCCCTCATCCCTGGCAACTACTAATCTGTTCTTCATTTCCATAATTTTGTCATTTCAAGAGTATAATGTAAATAGAATCACACAGCATGTAACCTTTTGGGGCTGACTTTTTTTCTTTTTAAACGGAGCCTAATTCTCTGGCTATTAATACAAAATGCATGTTATCAATAGTTTGTTCCGTGGTATACAAACCTTTCACCCATCTCAGGACATCTGGTTTCCAGTTTGGTGCTATTATGAATAAAACTGCTGTGAACATTTATGTACAGGTTTTTGTGTGAACAGAAGTTTTTTATTTCACTGGGATAAATGCCCAGAAACACAGTTGCTGAGTCTTATAGTGGTTGCATGTTTCTTTCTTTTTTTTTTTTTTTCAGAAATTGCCAAACTGGTTTTCACAGCGGCTGCACCATTTTAACATTCCCAGTTTTTCCGCAGCCTTTGGTTGTGTCACCATTTGGATTTTCGGCTTGTGTTTAGCCAGTCTGACTGGTGGTGTGTAGTAATGTCTCCTGGTTGTCATTTGTGCTCTCTAGGCTAATGATGTTGAGCATCTTTTTTTGTGCTTACTTGCATCCTTAGATCCTCTTTGCTGTAGTGTCTGATCAAATTTAAGGGGATCTTTTCTAAGCTTTCTGTTTCAGCTTAGCTCCCTCTGACAGGGCTCTAGCACAAAAAGGGGAGGGGATTGGGGCACCACCACAGGACTGCCAGCTGGGGGTCAAAACACAGGTCCCCACTCAGCCTCCACAGACAACTGTGTAGGGAACCTCCCTGTTACTGGTGGGCAGGGTTGGGTGTTCCAGTCTCCACTGATACCTCCTGGCTGGGAGGCATGGAAATTCCTCATTACCGCTCCCCAATAGACATCACAGGTGGAAAGGGTATGGCTCTATTACTGCTGGGTGACAGAGAAAGTCTTAACTCTCTACTAGAGCGTCTGACAGCACCTAGCCAGGAAGGGAAGTGTAGTAGTCAAATTACTGCCTTGTGGGTGTGGAAGTCCTGGCTCCCCACGTGGTCTCCACTGATGCCCAAGCAGGGACCAAATTACCACCTAGCTCCCTCCTCTGCCTTCTCTGGCATCCTGTCTAGCAAGGGACTCAGGTGGGAGCTTGGGAGCCTGACGTTGAAATCTCTGCTCCCTACTCAGCCTTTGCTGGTGGATGTGTTCAGCGACACTAGAGAGCTTCTTATCTAAAATGGTCTGTCTTGGGACTTCCCTGGTGGTCCAGTGGCTAAGACTCTGTGCTCCCAATGCAGGGGGTCCAGGTTCCATCCCTGGTCAGGGAACTAGATCCTACATGTTGCAATTAAGGGTTCACATGCCCCAGCTAAAGATCCCACATGCCTGCATGCTGCAACTAAGACCTGGTGCAACCAAATAAATAAATGAAAGTAAAAAGATAAAAATAAAGTGTTCTATCTTGCTAAGCTGTCCCTCTCCTAGAGAGAGACGACTTTTCCTGGGGCTTTTAAATCTGCAACCATTAGCCTTTCCAGGTTGTCAGTTTCTTGAGCTCCAAGGGTGAAAAAATGAGGCAAGAAGAAAACTCAGGAAACTCACCACCATGTGTCATTGCTTGAATCCAAACCCCCCTAGCCTGTCTGCCGTCTCCATCTCTCAAAGTCTCTTGTGGTTTTTTCATACATACTGTCCAGAGTTGTCAGTTTTACTTAGCTGAAGGAATCAGCAAAATTAAGTCTACCCTGTCTTCCCTGGTGGCTCAGATGGTAAAGACTCTGCCTGTAATGCAGGGATACAGGTTTGATCCCTGGGTCAGGAAGATCCCCTGGAGAAGGGAATGGCCACTCCAGTATTCTTGCCTGGAGAATTCCATGTACAGAGGACCATGGCGGGTTACAGTCCATAGGGTCGCCAAGAGTCGGATACAACTGAGTGACTAACACTTTAATTTTCATCTTCCTAAACCTCTTTTTGCCTTTGGAAAAAACCATAACTTTGTATTGATGAGTAACATATTGGAAAGTGTGCAATTCACAAGTTTACAGCTTAATGAATTTTCACACACCAAACCCACCTAGCATCCAGATTAAAAAAAAGATGAAGAACATTACCAGTACCCCCACAAGTATCCTCACAGCCCTTTTCAACCACATTCTCCACACTGGAGTAGCTACTGCCTCTGTAGCTCTTACATGGTGGCCCAGCAGAAGGGCAGCGACAGCTGGTGACCCACCTTGACTGGCTTGTAGCTCTCTTCAGCGTGTGAGTGTGAGTGCATGTGTATGTGTGTGCTCACACCTGTCCCCTCATGCACAGGCTGGTAGAGTTTTTCACACAACTTCTATTCATCTGACCTTCTCACCTAGGCACCTGAGGTTTGCAAGTTCTTCACAGACCTGTGTTCAAATTTGAGTTCCATTATTTACCGAAAGTTTAGTGTAGTGACTAAGAACGTGAGCTTTGGGGTCAAGCTGTGCTAAGGCACTTCATTCATGTCTGACTCTGTGTGACACTATAGAGTATAGCCCATCAGACTCCTCTGTCCATGGGATTTCCTAGGCAAGAATACTAGAGTGGGTTTCCATGCCCTCCTCCAGGGCATCTTCCCTACCCAGGGATTGAACCCACGTCTTTTATGTCTCTTGTGTTGGCAGGCAGGTTCTTTACTACTAGTGCCACCTGGGAAGCCCCCAAACGTGACTTAACATCCCAGCTCTCCCACTTGTTGACTGTGTGGTCTAGAAAAGGGTAATAACAGTAGGGCCTTATGTCTAGGCGCTGTGAGGATTACATGAAACAACTCATGTGAAGTGCTTAGAACAATGCTTGACACAGAGGCCAACCAACCCTCAATCAGCTTAGGTATTAGCATGGTTAGTGTCAGGGCTGTTGTGATTCTTAAAGGATATCAATTCTGTCAAGTGCCTGATACAGTTCCTAACAGTAAGTGTGAGCTCTCCTCCTTCTTGCCTGCCTGCCTAGTCACTCAGTCATGTCCAACTCCTTGCGACCCCATGGACTGTAGCCCTCTGTCCATGGAATTCTCCAGGCAAGAATACTGGAGTGGGTTGCCATTCCCTTTTCCAGGGGATCTTTCCGACCCAGGGATGGAACCAGGGTCTCCTGCATTGCAGGCTGATTCTTTACTGTCTGAGCCACCAGGGAAGCCTTGCAGGGGAACACTAAGGAGTTGGTACTGGTAATTTTGTTGTCATGGGTTGGGGGAAGAGAAGGAAAAGTTTCAGTGGGGATAGTAGCTGTGCTGTGGTGTCCTTCCCATGCTTCCTGGGAATATGCATTAGGTTCCCTTTTGACAGACTTCCTTCTGCTTGGAAGCAAACTCAGCTTCCACTGCCTCCCTTCATGCCCTGACTCAAGACTCTTCTGGGCAAAGGCTTAGATGGAGCAGAAGGCAATGCTCATGGGAAAGCCAGCCTCCTCTCCACAGGTTAAGGTGGACCTGGCCCCTCAGCTCTGACGCTATTGTATTTCCTCCTTAATATGGCAGAATAAAGGCCCTGGAGGGTTCCAGGCTAGTACCACTCCATATTCCAGGATGACCTCTGTGAGTCTTTTCCTTTCTCTGGCAAATGGTACTGACTGCCACGCCCAGACCTACTTCCATGAAGCTACAAGTTGTCTCCCAGTTTGGGGGTTAAGGAGAGAGTTTGTCACTAAATATCCAAAATATAGTTTGACATAAGTTTCATTTTCAAACTATCTCACTACACATTTCCGTGAGAAGACAAGGAAAGAGTATCTTGAAGTTGAAAAGAGCCAGGGCATTACAAGTCCCCAAGTTTGGGGATCAGCTACTGTGCTAATTGAATGTAATTTATAAACTACTCTGCCTTGTTTCAGCGTAGAAACATTTGCCACACCCTCTAGATTTATGGTGTTGCCCTTCTCTCTGCAGACAGCAGAGGGCCTCATTAGCACAAACTCAATGTCACTGACATACATGGGAAGGGATGTTTGTAAGGTTCTCAGTTCAGTTCAGTTCAGTCGCTCAGTCGTGCCTGACTCTTTGTGACCCCATGAACCGCAGCACGCCAGGCATCCCTATCCATCACCAACTCCCGGAGCTTACTCAAACTCATTTCCATTGAGTCAGTGATGCCATCCAAGCATCTTATCCTCTGTCGTCCCCTATCCTCCTGCCCTCAATCTTTCCCAGCATCAAAGTCTTTTCCAATGAGTCAGCTCTTCACATCAGGTGGCCAAAGTATTGGAGTTTCAGCTTCAGCATCAGTCTTTCCAATGAATATTCAGGACTGATTTCCTTTAGGATGGAATAGTTGGATCTCCTTGCAGTCCAAGGGACTCTCAAGAGTCTTCTCCAACACCACAGTTCAAAAGCATCAATTCTTCAGTGCTCAGCTTTCTTTATAGTCCAACTCTCATATCCATACATGACCCCAGGAAAAACCATAGCCTTGACTAGACAGATCTTTGTTGGCAAAGTAATGTCTCTGCTTTTTAATATGCTATCTAGGTTGGTTATAACTTTCCTTCCAAGGAGTAAGTGTCTTTTAATTTCATGGCTGTAATCACCATCTGCAGTGATTTTGGAGCCCCCAAAAATAAAGTCTGACACTGTTTCCACTCTTACCCCATCTATTTTCCATGAAGTGATGGGACCAGATGCCATGATCTTCGTTTTCTGAATGCTGAGCTTTAAGCCAAGTTTTCCACTTTCCTCTTTCACTTTCATCAAGAGGCTCTTTAGTTCCTCTTCACTTTCTGCCATAAGGGTGGTGTCATCTGCATATCTGAGGTTATTGATATTTCTCCCAGCAATCTTGATTCCAGCTTGTGTTTCTTCCAGTCCAGCGTTTCTCATGATGTACTCTGCATAGAAGTTAAATAAGCAGGGTGACAATAGACAGCCTTGACGAACTCCTTTTCCTATTTGGAACCAGTCTGTTGTTCCATGTCCAGTTCTAACTGTTGCTTCTTGACCTGCATACAGATTTCTCAAGAGGCAGGTCAGGTGGTCTGGTCTTCCCATCTCTTTCAGAATTTTCCACAGTTTGTAGTGATCCACACAGTTAAAGGCTTTGGCATAGTCAATAAAGCAGAAATAGATGTTTTTCTGGAATTCTCTTGCTTTTTCGATGCCAAGGTTCTAGAAGCACTGTAAAACTTTAATTAACAGAAATGTGCAACAAAATTGGCTGTTTAGGTTAATTCCCTAAAAAAAGAAAAAGATTTTCTGAGTTAATAGGGGTTAAACAGAAAGAAGGGCTTCCCAGGTGGTGCTAGTGGTAAAGAACCTGCCTGCCAAGGCAGGAGATATAAGAGACGCAGATTCAATCCCTGGGTTGGGAAGATCCCCTGGAGAAGGCATGGCAGCCCACTACAGTACTCTTGCCTGGAGAATCCCATGGTGTAGCCTGGTGGGCTACAGTCCATAGGGTTGCACAGAGCCAGAAACAATTGAAGCAAGTGCACATGCAAGCAGAAAGGAATCAATAAAAAAAGGAATCAAGTCTTAGAACATGAGGAAAAATGAAAGAACATGGTTAAGCAAAAACATGGGTAAATGCAATGGGCTTGCTTTCTCTTCTTGAGCTTTCTAAATTATGTTTGATGGTTGAAACAAAACATAGCTATGTCTGATGTGGTTCTCAACATATATAGAAGTAATATTTAAGATAATTATATATTTATAAATTATACTTTATTAAAGCTAGAAAAAATGTAAGAAAATAAGAAAAAAGACCACTATATTACAAATAATGGCATGTAAAGAGAGATAAGAGTTTTACACTTCACTCAGACTGGAAAAGAATTGACACCAGTAGGCTGTGATAAGTTTATTATATTATTATATATAACATATATTATATAATGCCTCAAACAGCCACTAGAAAAATTATACAAACAGCTAAACCCCAAAAGCACTATAGATAATTAAAATAAAATTCTAAAAATGATACAAGTAACCAACAGGAAGTTAGAGAAAGGAAAACAAACAACAACAACAACAAAAAAAAAACAGAATAGAAAAAAAAAAACCACAGCAAAATAGTAGTCTCAGTCTCCAGAATATATAGCAAATAATTCTATCTGATGTACTATATATGGTTTAAATACACCTAAAAAGTCTTCAAGTTACATAATCGATTAAAAAACATGAAAAAAATACTGGATGGATGTTAAGTAGATTTATTGTGGTAATCATTTCAAATTATATATGTATAGTGAATCATATTGCACACCTGAAACTAATATAATGTCTTCTCTCAATTAGATCTGCATTTGTAAAAAGCTAAAAAAAAAATACTGGATGCCCAGCTAAGTTTGAATTTCAGATAAAAATGAATAATTTTGGAAAAAAATGACTAATTTCTGTGATATAAGTAAGTCCTGTGCAACTGCTCTTTTATGTTCCTCATAGCTGGTTCTTTTCTTCCCAATTTGCAAACCTCTCGTAGAAAAATCAATAGTCTGAAGAAAAATCAGCAGTTTAACTCAGGTCTCTTCTCCAAGGAAACTGAGTTGATTGTCTATGAGGTAGATTTCTCTCTCTGGATTATTGTGTGGATTAGACAAGCAAATGGAAATGAAAGCTCTTAGCACCCAGGAGTTGCTCAATAAATATTAACTTTCCATAAACATCAAGGAGAACTTCCCAACATCCTCGGCCTGTCTGTGCCTCAGAGATAAAAACCCAGCTGACCCTCTGAACTGTGCATGTCATTATAATTTTAGTAACGAATGCTTTTATTGAAAAGATAAGACATGGTTAACAAAAATCCAAGCAGTACAAAATGGTATACTATGAAAAGGAAGTCTCTCCTGTCCCAGCCACAGTCCTCCACTTCCTCTCCCTTGAGGCAACCTCTGTTACCAATTTATTCTTCCAGAGTGGCCCTATGCATATATATATACCTTCTTTTTTTCCCACCAGTGTGAACATACTAGCCACACTGTTCTGCACCTTCACACGCTATTTTTAGCATTTAATTGCCTGACTGCAGTGGGATACAGACTACTGATCCTGAGGGTCCTTATGAAAAACAGTGCTTTGAAACTTGTTGCTACCGCTGTTGTAAGGATGTCGTCAAGGATGTTGTTCATTGTATCCCACAGCATCCTCTCTGAGGACCCCCGGGAGGAATTCCTGTCTGATCTGAGTACTGGAAACAGTTACCCTTCTGAGCAATTAGTTTGTTTTTATCTCCTGGACATTGTGAATTGTGTCCAAGATTTCTTTCCCCTTTCCTGTTTGCTGCTAGAAAGCTTAGAGGCGACTTTCAGGCCTACCCTTGGTGGGAGCAAAGGTTTTGATGGTATGCATTCCTATCCTTAGTCTTGGCTCTACGTTCTGCCCACTCTTGTTTTTCTATCTTTAATCTATGCTGTCTTATCTTGTGAGCCCTGGTAAGCTACTGCAAATCTCTTCTGAGAAAGGGCGAAGATGGAATAATTAACCTCCTGGCTTTATTTACTCCCTCCCTCCAGTCCCCACTAACCCCCCAACCCCCATCATATCCTTTCAGCTGCTTCCGGCACTCCCCTCTGGCCTGCTTGGTAATTACTCTCCCCTCCAACCTTTTATCTCAATCTGTTTTCATTGGTCTTGGCCTTGAGGGACTTCTCTTGCTTGTCATTGTCCCCTCAAACCCTCACCATCATCCCAACCTCAATATACTTTGTGGGCAGCTTTTCCATGCTTCGTTTGATCATTCTAGGACTGAAGACTCTGGTGCCTGGCCACACATCAGAGGCTTTCTCCATCCACCCCAGGTACCACCTTGTGCCCCTGACAGCCTGGCCTGCATTTCATATTGTCATTGGTGCATGATCAAAGAACAGAGCCTTCACAGACTCAGCTTGCATCTTTGGACCAACATGGTCAAAGCTTCAAGGGAGGATTCCAAGAAGAGATGAATTCATTTTGAAGGGAGCTGCATTCTCAGGCTTAACCTTGTTTTCCAGGTAAAGGATTTGCAGGGCCAGGGAGGCAGGGTGGACTCTGGAAGAGACCCTGCAGACCCACCAGAAAAATTTGGAGTCTGAAGTTCTGTTCCCAGACTTGCCACTGAGTGGCTGGGCAATACTGGACATGTCTTGTCTCCTCCTGGACCCTGCTTTTCTGAATTCATAATGATAGAAAAAATAGAAAATTAGATCATAGATGATCTCTAATGGGCCTTCTGGGCTTCCCAGGAGGCACTAGTGTTAAGGATCTCACTTGCCAATGCAGGAGATATAAGAGATGTGGGTTTGATCCTTGGGTCGGGAAGATCCCCTGGCAGAGGGCATGGCAACCCACTCCAGTATTCTTGCCTGGAGAATTCCATGGACAGAGGAGCCTGGTGGGCTATAGTCCATGGGGTCACAAAGAACCAGACTTAAGCAACTTAGCATGCAGGCAAGGGCCCTTCCACCTTTCATAGTTCATAGTCTCATACTCGGGATCACTCTTTTTAGGGCCTCTACGTACTCCTCCTGCCCTGAGGTGTTTCCCAGCCTCTGTTAGCCAGTCCACAGATCTAAGCAGGTCGACTGGGTCTATTCCCGCTGGACAATGTGCTCACCCCTCTCATCTGTTGCACGTCTGCCTATCCTGGCCTCTCTACTGAGACACTTCTACCCCTTGGCCACAGAAGAGCAGTTTCAGCAATTGCCAATCTTCCAAACTGGCAGAGACGCTCCTTTTGACTATAATAGTCTGAATTCAAATTGAACAGTATAAGTTCAAGGGAAATGCAGCTGGAAGATCTGATGGGCCCACCGCTTAGCTAGTTGTGTTTTTCTTTCGATGCCTCTGCAGTATTGCCCATTTCACACTGCAGTGCTACGGTAGGTAAATAGTCTGGATTATAATGAATGGTATTAGCACAGTGATCATTCCCCTAGGAGCTCAAAGTGCTCAGAAGTTAATTGTTACTTTTTCCACAGAGTGGAAATACATATTTAATAAAATTTGAAATCCTTCAAACACACAGAAAAATAAAGAAACAATAATAGCTGCTTTGAAACATTCATACTTGAGTGCAGTAATGTACCAGTCCTATTCAAAGTACTTTTGGTGGATTAACCATTCTTCACAACAACCCAGTGAAAGCAGTACTGTTATAATAAACACTTGCATAGCCACCTGCCAGATTTAACAAATGTTCCCTTTTCCCCATATTTACCTAGGATCCTTTCAACAGCAAACAAGAAAGAAATGTGACACTGCAGAAACAGTTAACATTCTCCCTAGCCTGTTCCTCTTCTGCCCTCCCCACTGTCAGCTATTATTATGGAGTTGGTGGTCGGTGGGGAAGGATCTTTCGTAGTTATGTTGGTTTTTTCTTGATGTCGGTAGCTGGAGACTTTATGTATTCTGACTGTGCCACGTGGCATTCAGGATCTTAGTTCTTTGACCAGGGATTGAATCCATGCCCCCTGCATTGGTGGCACAGAATCTTAACCGCTGGACCACCAGAGAAGTCCCACCTAGTTATGCTTTGATAGTTTTACTACATGCTGTATATCCATAAACATTCTGTAGTATTGATTTCTATAATTTTTAATTTTTAAAATACTTTCTTACTTTTATCTTTTGATGGTGCTGGATGTTCACTGCTGCATGGGCTTCTCTCTAATTGTGTGGAAGGGGCTACTCTCTGGTTGCAATGTGAGGGCTTCTCATTGCAGTGGCTTCTGTTGTTGTGGAACATAGAGGACATGGGCTTAGGACATAGGCTCTAGGACATAGTTGAGCAAGTGGGCTCAGCAGCTGTAGTTCCCAGGCTCTAGCAGCAGTTCAGTGGGTGCGGTGTGTGGGCTTCTTGTTGCCATGGCTTCTCTTGTTGCAGAGTAAGGCCTCTGGGGCAGGTGGGCTCAGTAGTCGTGGTTTGCAGGATCTAGAGCACAGGCTCAGTGGTTGTGCCACATGAGCTTAGTTGCTCTGGGGCACATGGGATCTTCCCCAGGCGAGGGATCAAACCCATGTCCCATCTTTGGCAGGCAGATTCTTTACCACTGAGCCACCACAAAAGCCCTGATTTCTGTTTTTCTTATTTTCCATTACTGGTGTCATTATGTACATTTTGGAAACGAGTGCTTAATTTGTATTTTGCTCTAGTACAGTGGTCCCGAACCTTTTTGGTACCAGGAACCAATTTCACGGAAGACAATTTTTCCATGGAATGGTCGGCGTCAGGGGGTGGTTCAGGCAGTAATGTGAGCAATGGGAGCAGCAGATGAAGCTTTGTTTCCCCACCTGCCACTCACCTCCTGCTGGGTTCCTAAGAGGCCATGGACCCGTATTGGTCCTTGGCCCAGGTAGTTGGGGACCCCCGCTCTAGTGGATGGCTTCACTGACATAGTTTCCAGATCATAAAATGTCAAGAGTTAGGGCCCATCTAGACTTGCCTTTGGGCTTCCCAGATGGCTCAATGATAAAGAATCCACCTGCAGGAGACATGGGTTCAATCCCTTGGTGGGGAAGATCCTCTTGAGTAGGAAATGGCAACTCACGCCAGTATTCTTGCTTGGGAAATCCCACAGATAGAGGAACCTGGCGGGCTACAGTCCATGGGGTCGCAAAGAGTCTGACACAACTTAGCAACTAAACAACAAGATAATCGCCTTCACAGAGAGCTCCGATTCCTTCACAGCCTTATGCTTCAAGAGGTCTAAACACCAGCCTTCCATAGACCAGCTGTATGTCCCTTACAAGTAGAGCCACGCTAACTAGCTCCTATCAGGCCAGCAGCCAGGAATTTCCTCAACTTTCAAGCTGCCCTCCTACCAAATCTTCTCTATCTTTAGTCACCACCTTAACTTTCCTTCTTCCATCAGTGACTACCTACTGAATGCATGGCTCATGAAACTGTATACAGCCCAGACTTTTCTTCCCATTTCCAGGCCTGTACCGCCATAGGCCGAAATGAACACTCTGGATGTCTTAAAGGCACTCCAATTCAATTTGCCTCTAGATGAACTTATTTCCAGCCTCCTCTCCAAAACAAAACACAACTCTTGAAAGAATTGTCTGCACATATAGCTTCAATTTCGCTTCCCATTTGGCCTTCATTTTCAATTCATTTATTCTTCAACCCATTCTCAATCTAGTTGTCAGCCCCAACATTTCAGCAAAACCATTCTTGTCAAAGTCCCTGATTATCTCCAAGTCACCAGCTCTAGTGATCAATTGTCTGTCCTCAACTGACTAGACCTCTCAGCACCAGTTTTGCCACTGATCACTTAGTCCTTCTTGAAATTCTTTCCTCCCTTCATTTTGGGGTCTCTTCCACACTTTCCTGGTTTCTCTGACCCACTGGTTGCTCCTTCTCAATCTGCTTTGCAGGGCCCTTCTCATCTCTGTGCTATTAGCACTCAGAGCCCTTGTCTTCTCTCTCTGCACTCAGGCTGATGGGGGGCTAATGGGGAGTTCATTCAGTCTCATTACTGATGGATTCCAAGTCTACAGCCCCACTCCACACCTTTTCTCTGAACTCAGAGTCATATAGCCAAGTTCTTACTAGGAGATTCCATTTGGAGGTCACATTGCCCCAACCAATGTGGTTAAGACTGAGCTCAAGTCATTGCCCAAATCAGATTCCCCCACTTCAGGAACTGGCCCTAAGCAGAAACCAATAAGTCATACTTGACATCTTCTTCTTGACCTCCTTTCCCTATCCATTGCTAGGTTCTGCCAATTCTGCTCCCTAAACCTAGCCCCACCCCCACCACATCTCACCATCTCTATGGCTTTCACCCCTTTCTGAGCCACCATATTCTTTCCTGAACTTTTAATTGTTTTTTTTTTTCTGCCTCCATTCTTGTCCTGGGGCTTCCCAGGTGGCGCCAGTGGTAAAGAATCCGCCTGCCAATGCAGAAGATGCAAGAGGCTCAGGTTCGATCCCTGGGTCAGGAAGATCCCCTGGAGCAGGAAATGGCACCCCACTCCAGTATTCTTGCCTGGAAAATTCTATGGGCAGAGGAACCTGGTGGGCTACAGCCCATGGGGCTGCAAAGAGTCAGACATGACTGAGCAACTGAACACACATTCTTGTCCTAGAATCCATTCTCCATATATATAGCAGATATATCTTTATATATATAAAATTTGATATTTAAAAACTGCTGCTGTGGACAATGCTGTGCTATGCTTAGTCGCTCAGTCATGTCTGATTCTTTTTGACCCTATGGACTATAGCCCACCAGGCTTCTCTGTCCATGGGGATTCTCCAGGCAAGAATACTGGAGTGGGTTGCCAGGCCCTCCTCCAGTGCTATGGACAATGGGCAGATACTAAAGGATTGGAGAGTAAGCAAGCTGATATATTTGACTTCTATATGTATTTGCCTTATCACAATCTTTGATTTATCATATATATGTATATATATATGAAAGCATATAAATCAAGTCCCCTATTCCAAATCATTTGACATTTGCCCACTGTCCACAGCAACAGGTTTGAAACTTCTGTGTGGGTGGTGGTTTTAGCAGAGGAACTTTCTCAAAAGTTTTTATGGAAACAAATGAAACTTTTAAACACAGGTCAGAATGGAGCTGTTCTAGTTGGAGAGGAGCAAGTATCCTAAAGCCCCATCTGCTCAGTGTCCCTCCATGTCCCTTCCTCCCCTCTCAGCTCCCGAGGAGAACAGGGCAGCTCCACGGAGGCCATGGGGAAATGTGCAGAATAAAGTCCAAATTAACAAAACAAACAGCAACAACCCATGCTCTGGGTTCTGTTCCCCTGCCCATCTTGCCACCCTACCACATTCCTTATGCATTGGCCAAGGCCGCAGCACGGCCCTCGGCACCCCGTCACCTTCAGTCCCCTGGTGCATAAGTGTCATGTCATGCCCCTGGGTGGAGTGCCCCATGCCCCACTCCAACAAACTTCTCTTTCAAGAGTCAGTGCAGGGATTTCCTTAGTAGTCCAATGGTTAAAAAATTAAAAAAAAGAAATAAAATGCATTTACTAGTAGAAAGAAAGAGTTAAAATGATGATCTAAAATAAAAGTGAAAAAATTTTAAATATAAATTAATTTATTTTAATTGGAGGTTAATTACTTTACAATATTGTATTGGTTTTGCCACACATCAACATGAATCCGCCACAGGCATACACGTGTTCCCCATCCTGAACCCCCCTCCCTCCTCCCTCCCCGTACCATCCCTCTGTGCCCGGGGAACCTGTTAGGCAAGCTAGAGAGCTATCAGAGGGGTTTAACTGAAACATCCCTTTCAAATGCAGAAAACTAAAGCCCTGATTTGACTTTTTCCAGAGAATATTAGAAGAGTGGAAAAGCAGGCAGACTCTGGTCTTGGGGGGATGGATGCTCAAGAAATTCCAGGGGGAACCCCTAAAGCCTGATCACGTCCTTGTGTTTTGTCAGGCTTCCTTCCGGATGACCTTGTCACGGGTGGGATTCCTCACGCTGGCCCCCGGCACCTCTGGGTCATCCCAGTGCACCAGTCACAAGCATCCAGTCACAAAAGTCCACACTGCCTTTTTGAAGCCTTGCCTTATTCCTCTTAGGAGGACTTGTATAGATGAGGTCTGTGGTGACCTTCTTTAATCTCTGTGTTACCATTTTCTTGGCCTGGGTGCTCTGGAGAGCAGGCAACTTCCTCTACTTATCTGTGTGAACCATGGTGCCTGGCTTGTAACAGGTACCCAATCAATGGCTGGGGAGACAGAAGTGATGGTCTTGACACCATGAATAGACCCTATTAATATATTGCTTTAACCAACAGGACTAAGTAGATAGAGCTATCTTTACTGATAAGAAGGAACTCCCCAGAGCCCAGTTTCTTCTCTCCTATCCTGGAAGCCATAAACAATGTTTCCCCTCTGTTTCAGGTTCTTGAGAGAGGAAGAGAAATTTCCTCAAGCCAGCTGCTCTTGGCAGCTTTCCTCAACCATATCTAACCCGTGTGGGAGCCCAACGAGGCACCTCCAGGTTAATGAGCACACAATGGCTACAATATGCTGGGCTGTGGGTGAAGAGAACAATCTCTCTAGTTTTTGTTGTTTACAACAACTTAACAAAAACACTGCACACAAGTGGAGGGGTGGCAGCCCGAGAAGACAGATCAACACAGGAAAGGAGTGGAGGATGATGGAGGAGGGAGTCTAAAAATGCAACAACAACCCTCCCTGGAAATCAGACTGAGGTGGCACCTGCTATCTCCTGATGGGGTGGTTGTTGTTTTGTTTTGGTAGCCAAGGAGGCACTGAAGAGGAAAAAGGTGGCTTAAGAGGTCCCAATTATTAAGAGTTCACTATACACCAGATGCACTTCTCTGATAGCTCAGTTGATAAAGAAACCTCTTGCAATATAGGAAACCCCGGTTTGATCCCTGGGTTGGGAAGATAGGCAACCACTCCCATATTCTTGGACTTCCCTCATGGCTCAGCTGGTAAAGAATCTGCCTGCCTGCGATGTGGGAGACCTGGGTTCGATCCCTGCATTGGGAAGATCCCTGGAAAAGGGAGCAGCTATCCACTCCAGTATTCTGGCCTGGAGAATTCCATGGACTGTATAGTCCCTGGGGTCATAAAGAGTCACACAACTGAGCAACTTTCACTTTCATGTACCAGATGGGTTTCCCTGGTGGCTCAATCTGTCTGCAATGCAGGAGACCTGGGTTTGATCCCTGGGTTGGGAATATCCCCAGGAGAAGGGAATGGCAACCCACTCCAGTATTCTTGCCTGGAGAATCCCATGGACAGAGGAGCCTGGCAGGCTATAGTCCATGGGGTCACAAAGAGTCAGACACAACTGAGCAACTAACACTTCACTTTTCAAGCTCTTGAGATGATTACTATCCTTATTGTCCCCGTTTTACAGATAGAGACACTGAGGTGTGACAAGGCCAAGTAGGTTGCCCCAATTTATACTAGGACTGAGCCAGGATTCAAACTCCCCCGCAATCTGGCCACAGAGCCCACACAGTTTACCATGGCACCACACTCTCTCCCACTTGTTGTACAAAGGCCATGGCAGTTGTGGCCGTGGTACTCGTGGATTTGACAAAGAAGGCAATAAAAACCAACATGGTCTTCAAGTGGAGAGGATATGACCATAAGTACACAAGGCAGAAATAGTAAATGAAGCCCAGAGAGGCTCACCAGTCAGAGTTGGTGCTGAGAAACTTTGGCAACAGCCTAGAGGCAGGATGGGGCTTCCCAGGTGGCTTGGTAGTAAAGAATCCACCTGCCAGTGCAGGAGACACAGGAGACCCAGGTTCGATCCCTGAGTCAGGAAGATCCCCTGGAGATGGGCATGAAAACCCACTCCAGTATTCTTGCCTGGAGAATCCCATGGCCAGAGAAGCACAGCAGGCTATGGTCCAGGGGGCCGAAGCATGCATGTTGTGTAGAACGGGGTGAAGTGAGGAGCTTTTCCTAGAGATGCTGATAGGTGTGCTGAGATAAAGCGGAGTCAAGTTTCCTCTGAGGAGGGCCAGGCCACTAGCCTATTGTGAGGAAGGAGCTAATACCACAACATCCATTCTAGGCATATTTGCCAAAACGAAAGCAGAGACTCCAACAGATCTTTGAATACCCATGTTCACAGCATTTTTCACAACAGTCCAAAGGTGGAAACCCAAGTCAACAGATGAGTGGGTAAACCAAATGTGGTCTCTACATACAGTGGGATATTACTCAGCCATAAAAAACAATGAAATGCCAACACATGCCACAATTGGCATGTAAATATTGATGACATTATGCTAGTCAGTTCAGTCCTCAGTCGTTTCTGGACCGCGGCATGCCAACCAACTCCCGGAGCTTGCTCAAAGTCATGTCCATCAAGTTGGTGATGCCATCCAACCATCTCATCCTCTGTCATCCCCTTCTCCTCCCGCCTTCAATCTTTCCCAGCATCAGGGTCTTTTCCAGTGAATCAGTTCTTCACATCAGCTGGCCAAAGTATTGGAGTTTCAGCTTCAGCATCAGTCCTTCCAATGAATATTCAGGACTGATTTCCTTTAGGACTGGTTGGATCTCCTTCCTGTCCAGAGGACTCTCAAGAGTCTTCTCCAACACCACAGTTCAAAACATCAATTCCTTATCACTCAGCTTTCTTTATAGTCCAACTCTCACATCCATACATGACCACTGGAAAAACCATAGCTTCGACTAGACAGACCTTTGTTGGCAAAATAATGTCTCTGCTTTTTAATATGCTGTCTAGGTTGGTCATAGCTTTTCTTCCAAGGAGCAAGCGTCTTTTAATTTCATGGCTGCAGTCACCATCTGCAGTGATTTTGGAGCCCCCCAAAAAAAGTCTGTCACTGTTTCCATTGTTTCCCCATCTATTTTCCATGAAGTGATGGGACCAGATTCCATGATCTTAGTTTTCTGAATGTTGAGTTTTAAGCCACCTTTTTCACTCTCCTCTTTCACTTTCATCAAGAGGCTCTTTAGTTCTTCTTTGCTTTCTGCCATAAGGGTAGTGTTATCTGTGTATCTGAGTTATTGATATTTCTACCAGCAATCTTGATTCCAGCTTGTGCTTCATCTAGCCCAGCATTTCACATGATGTACTCTGCATATAAGTTAAATAAGCAGGATGACAATAGACAGCCTTGACGTACTCCTTTTCCTATTTGGAACCAGTTTGTTGTTCCATGTCCAGTTCTAACTGTTGCTTCCTGACCTGCATGTAGGTTTCTCAAGAGGCAGGTCAGGTGGTCTGGTATTTTCATCTCTTTCAGAATTTTCCACAGTTTGTGGTGATCCACATGGTCTATCAGATCTAATCCCTTATTGACTATGCCAAAAAAGCAGAAATAGCTGTTTTTCTGGAGCTCTCCTGCTTTTTTGATGATCCAACGGATGTTCGCAATTTGATCTCTGGTTCCTCTGCCTTTTCTAAATCCAGTTTGAACACCTGGAAGTTCATGATTCATGAACTGTTGAAGTCTGGCTTGGAGAATTTTGAGCATTCCTTTGCTAGCATGTGAGATGAGTGCAATTGTGCAGTACTTTGAATATTTTTGGCATTGCCTTTCTTTGGGATTGAAACTGACATTTTTTAGTCCTGTGGCCACTGCTAAGTTTTCCAAATTTGGTGGCATATTGAGTGCAGCACTTTCACAACATCATCTTTCAGGATTTGAAATAGCTCAACTTGAATTCCATCACCTTCACTAGCTTTGTTCGTAGTGAGCTTTCTAAGGCCCACTTGAGTTCACATTCCAGGATGTCTGGCTCTAGGTGAGTGATCACACCATTGTGGTTATCTGGGTCACAAAGAAATTTTTTGTCTAGTTCTTCCGTGATTCTTGCCACCTCTTAATATCTTCTGCTTCTGTTAGGACCATACCATTTCTGTCCTTTATTGAGCCTATCTTTGCATGAAATGTTCCCTTGGTATCTCTAATTTTCTTGGAGAGACCTCTAATCTTTCTCATTCTATTGTTTTCCTCTGTTTCTTTGCACTGATTGCTGAGGAAGGCTTTCTTATCTCTCCTTGCTATTCTTTTTTTTTCTTAATATATATATTTTATTGAAGTATAATTGACTTACAATGTTTCATGTACACAGCAAGGTGATTCAGTTATACATTGCATTCAAATGGGTGTATCTTTCCTTTTCTCCTTTGCTTTTAGCTTCTCTTCTTTTTTCAGGTATTCGTAAGGCCTCCTCAGACAATCATTTTGCCTTTTTTCATTTCTTTTTCTCACTGCCTCTTGTACAATATCATGAGCCTCCGTCCATAGTTCTTCAGGCACTTTGCCTATCAGATCTAATCCCTTGAATCTATTTGTCACTTCCATTGTATAATCATAAGGGATTTGATTTAGGTCATACCTGAATGGTCTAGTGGTTTGCCCTTCTTTATTCAATTTAAGTCTGAATTTGGCAATAAGGAGTTCATGATATGTGCCAGTCAGCCTCCTGGTCTTGTATTTGCTGACTATATAGAGCTTCTCCATCTTTGACTTCAAAGAATATAATAAATCTGATTACAGTATTGACCATCTGGTGATGTCCATGCGTAGAGTCTTCTCTTGAGTTGTTGGAAGAGGGTGTTTGCTATGACCAGTGCGTTCTCTTTGCAAAACCCTGTTAACCTTTACCCTGCTTCATTTTGTACTCTAAGGCCAACTTTGCCTGTTACTCCAGGTATCTCTTGACTTCATACTTTTGCATTCCAGTCCCCTATGATGAACATCTTCTTGGGTTGTTAGTTCTAGCAGGTCTTGTAGGTCTTCATGGAACCATTCAGCTTCTTCAGCATTACTGGTTTGGGCATAGACTTGGACTACTGTGATATTGAATGGTTTGCCTTGGGAACGAACAGAGATCATTCTATTGTTTTTAAGATTACATCCAAGTACTGCATGTTGGACTCTTTTGTTGACTATGAGGGCTACTCCATTTCTTCTAAGGGATTCTTGCCCAAAGTAGTAGATATAAGGATCATCTGCATTAAATTCGCCATTGAAGGGAATGGGAAACCACTTTAGCATTCTTGCCTTGAGAACCCCATGAACAGTATGAAAAGGCAAAATGATATGACACTGAAAGAGGAACTCCCCAGGTAGGTAGGTACCCAATATGCTATTGGAGAAGAGTGGAGAAATAACTCCAGAATGAATGAAGAGACAGAGCCAAAGGGAAAACAATGCCCAGTTGTAGATGCTGATGGAAGTAAAGTCAGGTGCTGTAAAGAACAATATTGCATAGGAACCTGGAATGTTGGGTCCATTAATCAAAGTAAATTGGAAGTGGTCAAACAGGAGACATTATGTTAAGCCAGTCACAAAAGGACAAATACTATATGATTCCACTTACATGAGGTACCTAGAATAGTCAAATTCATAGAGATAGAAAGTAACATAGTGGTTGCTAGGGGCTGTGGAGAGGGAGGACTCAGGAGTTATTTATTGTTTAATGGGTACAGAGTTTTAGTTAGGGATGATGAAAAAATCTAGAGATGAATAGAGGTGATGGTTGTACCATATGTGAATATACTTAATGCCACTGAATTGTACACTTAAAATGGTTAAAAAATAAATAAAATAAAATAAAAACAAAACAGGCCCAGCAGCGGCCTGGTACGCTGAGCTTACAGCCCACAAGAAATGGGTTTTGAGGTCCCAGGACAGAGCCTGAGACGTCAGAAGCAGGTCACGCACAGAGAAGAGCGGCAGTGGGTGGTATTGCCTCAAGAGGGCGCCAGAGAGCTCTGGGAGTGCCTTACTCCACCCCACCCCACGCACAGTCTGTGCCTGTACACAGAGACACACACCCAGACACACACACCCAGATATATACACCCTCTACACACACACACACACACACACACACACACACACGCCCCTCTGCAGAGAAGACACTGCCGGCCAAGCCAGCAGTGTTGGGTGTGGCCTGACTCTCAGGGAGTCCTGGGGAATCCCTATAACTGGGCAAAGGTCGTGCCTGTTTCTCCCAGCTTCTCCAGGGAGTAAGTCCTCCCCTCCAAGGCCTGAGTTGGTTTATTCTCCAGTGAAAAGATTGCTAGGAGGTGCTACATGTCCAGGCTTCCCAGGTGGTGCTAGTGGTAAAGAACCTGCCTGTCAGTACAGGAGACAAGAGATGCAGGTTCGATCCCTTGGTTGGGAAGTTTCCCTAGAGGACAGCATGGCAACTCCAATATTCTTGCCTGGAGAATCCCATGGATCGAGGAGCCTGGCAGGCTACAGTCCATAAGGTCCCACAGAGTTGGACACAGCTGAAGCAACTTAGCATACACGTATGCTACCTGTCCAGTCCTCAGGAATGCTGGGGGGAAAGGAGGCAGTCTAATCCAAGTGGCAAGATCAGGGATTCAGACTAGGGTTCAAAGCCTGATTATGCCACTTGGTAGTGTATGAGCTTGGGCACACTGTTTAACTCCTCTGTGCCTCGCTTTCCTTGTCTGTAAGATGTGACTGATACTAGTACAGGGACTGCTCTTCAGGTGTGTGAAGAGTAAATGAGATCTGTCGAGTGCTCACAACAGTGCCTGCACAGAGAGGAAAGCTACAGTTCATGGTCTCTGGGGAAGACAGTAAGAGCTAGTCCCAGAGAGCCCTGCCTTGCATCCCCCTAGGATGTTGTTGGATGGGTCTCAGGAGGGAAGCCAAGAGCCAGCAGCAGAGAGCTGGTGGTAATGCTGACCTTCCAAGCCCCAGACACCTTCAGAGAAGGAGAACGGGAAGGGAGTGTGTCCATCTCAGTGTCTCCGAGGGCCAGCTGTACAGTAACAGCCACTGTTTCGATTCCCCCCTCCTGATGTCTAAGCTTGTTTTTGTGGCTATAGAGGAAAGGCATGGGCGGGGCTCTGCTGCACAGCACCAAGAACCACAAACCCGTCCCCTGAGTGAGGGTACAGAATGTACCCAGACTGCAAACCACACCCTGTGGCTTGGGGAGGCCCCTAGGGCGGGCTGAGAAGCTGTCACACGACATTGTTTGAGAGCCCTGTGCCTAGCAACTAGCTTGGGATGCCACAGCATTTGGACAATGGGATGTCCCAAGAGGGCCAGGACTGAGTTAAGGGACCTCCTGCCAAAGGATCTCCCAGGACCCTGGGTCCCTCTCATCTGAGAGAGGTCTGTGGACCCCTGGCACCCTCCTGGGCCAAATTAGGTCTGGAGCTGACCTAGGAGAGCTTCCAGCCTAAGGCCACCAAGAGGGAGCATTCCCAGTCCCAACCAGACCCTCCTCCACCCCAACCCGTTTCGGGGAACAGATTCTGCCCTCCCCTCCACCTGTCTGCTCCAAGCCCAGGAGGCCTCACCAGGGTTCCCAGAGCAGTGAAAGCACAGAGCCAGATGAGACCTTTGGGGAGGGTGGAGACAGTTTCTTGAAGCAATTTGAAAATGAAAGCAGGTTGGGAAGAGGCCAAACCCACAGAAAATGACGGAAGGACTTCTGGTCAGATGAGTTGGAGAAAGAAGGTCCTTTGAAACCAGATGAAATTCAGTGGGGACAAGTGCAAGGGGCTCGTTAGTGACAAAACCTGACAACATAATTTGGCTCAACACAAATAAACATGAAAACACCAAGTGAAGGAGGGAGTTGACCACAAGTTGGATATGAATCAGCCTCAGAAGAGAGCATGGCTCACTTACGTTGGCTGCATTTTCCAAACCAAAGATCAGAATGCCTATTAAGCAAGGATGAGTATACTTAGGGGAAACAAGTTTCAGTGGTTGGAATTGAGACTCTCTCCCCAGCAAACCTAAGTCCTAGGCTCACTGAGACCATGCTCTGTATGAGAGCTATGTCCAGAATCTGGGGGAAATGGAGAAGGTTCAAAAGAAGAAAAAAGATAAAAAATGGGACCTCTGAGCAAAAATTGGCAAAGGAAAGGTAGCACGAGAAGGTGGAAAGAACCCAGGCACCAACATTCAGGAGCTGGACACTGAGCTGCTTTGCAACATCAGGAAAGGTACTTAACCTCCTGAGCTCCAGTTTCCTTGTCTTTAAAAGTGGAATCATAATATCTGCCATAACAATTTTTGTGACGATTTAAGTGATTCCAGAGACATAAAGCAGAAAACACATAGTAGGTCCTCAATAAATGCATAGCTGTCAGTTTGGAGAGGGAAGAATAAGATACAGAGGATTTTATGAGGAGGTTACAAAGTAGTTGTTCTCCCTTATCCATGGAACAAGGAGAAACGGATGACAACCAGAGTAGGAAGCACTTTGGTAGGAGTGGGTCAGAACCTGGTGATCATCAGAAGTTGCAAACTGACAGGCTGAATCCAGCCCTCAGGCATGTTTTCTTTGGCTCAAACAGTGTTTTCCAAAAATCTGAATTACTTGCCAACCTTTTAAAATGTGAAAGATTTCACATAAAAGTACATATTTCTGGCCTCTCTTGAGAAAGCAGAAAATCTAGCAATCCTGGATCCACATGTTTGCATGACAGTGATTATGGGAAGGGAGCCAGCAAGGGCTGCTTCTGCAAGGTCTCTCACACCATTGTTTCTCAAACTGTAATTCTTGGAGTAATCACCTGATATATGTGCTAAATTGCTTCAGTCACGTCGGACTCTGCGATCCTGTGCACTGTAGCCTGCCAGGCTGCTCTGTCCGTGGGATTCTCTAGGCAAGATTATTGGAGTGGGTTGTCATGCCCTCATCCAGGGGATCTTCCCCACCCAGGGATCAAACCCATGTCTCTTACATCTCCTGCGTTGGCAGCCGAGTATTCTGTTAAAATGCACATGCTAATATCCAGAAGAGGCAAATCCACAGAAAGTATAATAGGGGCTGCCCATGCTTATTTAACTTATATGCAGAGTACATCATGAGAAACGCTGGACTGGAAGAAACACAAGCTGGAATCAAGATTGCCGGGAGAAATATCAATAACCTCAGATATGCAGATGACACCACCCTATGGAAGAAAGTGAAGAGGAGCTAAAAAGCCTCTTGATGAAAGTGAAAGAGGAGAGCGAAAAAGTTGGCTTAAAGCTCAACATTCAGAAAACGAAGATCATGGCATCTGGTCCCATCACTTCATGGGTAATAGATGGGGAAACAGTGGAAACAGTGTCAGACTTCATTCTTTTGGGCTCCAAAATCACTGCAGATGGTGATTGCAGCCATGAAATTAAAAGACGCTTACTCCTTGGAAGAAAAGTTATGACCAACCTAGATAGTATATTCAAAAGCAGAGACATTACTTTGCCGACTAAGGGCCATCTAGTCAAGGCTATGGTTTTTCCTGTGGTCATGTATGGATGTGAGAGTTGGACTGTGAAGAAGACTGAGTGCCAAAGAATTGATGCTTTTGAACTGTGGTGTTGGAGAAGACTCTTGAGAGTCCCTTGGACTGCAAGGAGATCCAACCAGTCCATTCTGAAGATCAGCCCTGGGATTTCTTTGGAAGGAATGATGCTAAAGCTGAAACTCTAATACTTTGGCCACCTCATGTGAAGAGTTGACTCATTGGAAAAGACTCTGATGCTGGGAGGGATTGGGGGCAGGAGGAGAAGGGGATGACAGAGGATGAGATGGCTGAATGGCATCACTGACTCAATGGACGTGAGTCTGAGTGAACTCCGGGAGTTGGTGATGGACAGGGAGGCCTGGCGTGCTGCGATTCCTGGGGTCGCAAAGAGTCGGACACGACTGAGTGACTGAACCAACTGACCGATGGCTGCATGGAGGAGGGAATTGGGGGAGGCGGGGTGATTACTAATGGGTACCAGATTACTTTGGGGAGTGATGAAAAGTAAATCAGATAAGAGGTGGTAGTTGCACAAATTTGTGAAACTTTCAGTAAAAATGATTGAGTTGTCCTCTTTCAGAGTGTGAATTTTGTGTTGTGTGAATTATATCTTTTATATATATATATTTATTTATTTTAATTGGAGGTTAATTACTTTACAATATTGTATTGGTTTTGCCATACATCAACATGTACCTGCCACAGGTATACACGTGTTCCCCATCCTGAACCTCCCTCCCTCCTCCCTCCCCATACCATCCCTCTGGGTCATCCCAGGGCACCAGCCATGGATTATATCTTAATAAAGCAGTTACTTTAAAAATGCAGAAACTGATTCAGTAGGGCCAGAGGTGGGGCTGGAGAAGCCCGAAATTCAAACAAGCTCCCGGGCATGGTCAGGGCTGTGAGGCTGGAGACCAGCTCACTGAGGCTCTAGACACCGCGGGCTCTCAACCTCGGGTGTACACTGGAACCACTTAGGGAGTTTTTAAAAACTACTCACATCTGGGTCCCACCCCCATGGACTCAGATCACTTTGGTCTGGGGTGAAGCCCGGGCACTGGGATTTTTTTTTGAAGCTCCTCAGTTGATTCTACTTGGCAGCCAACTTTGAGAACCCTTGTCTTGGCCGGTGGCTGCTTTCCCCTCTGCTTCCTTGGCGCTCCCCAAGACATCTGAACCCCTGCTCCGCTCCAAGCCCCCCGAAAGAAGGCCGTGACTGGCCACCCTGGCCCTGCCCACCGCCCTCATCCCACGCTGGTTCTGGGATTCTAAACCCAAACATCTCCTACCCAGTTCCTCCCAAGTGCCTGGGAGTTCGCGCAGGTCGTTTGGTTTTCCCAGGCAGCTTTGGGTGAGGACGTTTGTCAGAGGCTTTTGGGAAATCGAAAGAGCCCCAGATCCTCCCAGGTGCCTCTGGTAAGTAAGCCGGGACTCGCCAGGAACCCAGGTAGGGCTCCGCGGCCGCTGGGCCTCCCCTGCCCACCCAGCCTTCGTCGGGCGGCTGCCCGGCCCACGCACACGCCCTCTAGCTTCCCCGGCCGCCGCCGCGTGGGAAGCCATGTGCCCACCGGGGAGGGTGAGCGGGAGGCAAGGGATGCCTTGGATGCCGCTTAAGAACCAACCGCAGCGACTCTTCCTGTGGGACTAGGGCAGCAGTGGGGCAGGAGAGCGGGCGGGGGAGGAGAGCGTCCGCTGAGGTTGACTTGGGTAACTCACGATTGCGATTGCGTGAGAGCGTCTTAGAGCGGCAGCCCTGAGCAAGGTCCAGACACGGGCAAGTCATTCCAAGTGAAAAGAGGTTATAACCACAGAAAGACAGAACATTTCGTTCTGAGTGGGAGGAAGACATCTGGGCAAGGCCAATGGAAAGCCCACCCCCACCCTCCACCCCCCACCAACCAGCCTTGCTTTTACAGGACTGACACCATTTCCCAGATGTTTTAAGGATAACATCTATATTTTCTCCCCCACTGACTACTTATTTTCTCTGTGTAGTTGCCTTGAATGCAGCTATTTGTGTCCTCTTTTTCTCAAGTGCTTGTCTCTTTTTCCTAGAGATTGGAGAAGATCTAATTGGCTTCTATCTAGAAGGTGCAGTAAAAGCTGTTGTTAAAGGCTAGATTGCCAAGGCGATTCTAATTGATTTAGCACCGGGGACATTTTCACACTTGCTCTTGATAACTCCTGGGAGGTGCAGGAACAAGGAGGTGCCTTTGAGATCTGGTGTACAGTTGGGAGAGCAAACAGATGCCTCCAGTGGTGGGTCACTGCCTGGCCCTGCAAGACTCCCTCTGTTTTCAAGACTAGCTTTTCTCCTTCGTTTTTCAGTGTGTGGTATGAATCTGGGCACATGGGTGCCTGCACTAGAGGAGGGTAGTTGAGCGGCCATGGGGATGGCTAGGTAGGAGGTGATCTTTGAGTTCTTTGAGCTCCTTGTTCCTTCCTTCCACCCAAGAGATCAGAGCTTGGCGGGGTGGGAAGGGGCCATTCCCTCCACCTCACCCTCCCTCCGCCACATACACCTGCTGCTACCTCCCAGCATGCCTGCTTAGGGCAAGAGCAAGGTTGGACATTCTTACAAAACTTACTCCTTTGGCGGTCTGCCTCCCTACACTGAAAAAGTGCTGATTGGACAGACTGTCAGCATCTCCTTGGCCCCACCTGGCGTAGCCTGCTGGCTCTCTGCCCTTGCCCTTTGCTCTCTGTCTCTGGCTTCTTCTCCAACAATGGCACACGAGATAAAAGGCAAAAGGCTGAGCCACTGAGGCAAGGTGCTATGAATTAGGATGAGAGACCCTGGAAGGACCACTGTCTGTGGAGCAAGGACTGAGTCCCTGAGACAAGGGTGCTTAAGCAGGGCTCTGTGACCAGGCAGTGGTGGCCTGAAGGGGATGGTTCTGAGCTGTGACCCTGGGGAAGAATCTGGTAAGGGAAGATGGACCTAAAGGTGGGCAGTTATACCCTTTAGCGTTTATTGAATGCTTCCTAAGTGCCAGGTACAGGGCTAAATGCTTTACATATATAATCTCATTTAATCTTCCCAACTATGTGCATGCTAAGTCACTTCAGTCATGTCCAACTCTTTGCAACTCTATGGACTATAGCCTGCCAAGCTCCTCTGTCTATGGGATTCTCCAAGTAAGAATACTGGAGTGGGTTGCCATGCCCTCCTCCAGGAGATCTTCCCATCCCAGGGATCGAACTCGCGTTTCTTATGTCTCCTGCATTGGCACATGGGTTCTTTACCACTAGTGCCCCTTGGAAAGTCCCCCAACTACCCTAATTGGCTCTGTTTTACACATGGCTAGTAGCAATTCTGGCTCAGAGAGGTTAAATAACTTGTCCAAGGCCCATAGGTAGTAAAGGGAAAGTGAAGCCTAGACCTCAGCTCCATCTGAGTTTAGAGCCATTACCCTTGGACCAATAGCCTCCTCACCGCTGGTATAATGGCCTCAGAATTACCAAGGAAGGTGCTGGCAACTCCAGCCCAGGCCCTGAGGGACCACTGCCTCCCAGAGATCCTGAAGAAAGACAGTGGGGCTTGTGGGGAAAAAATCTCATCCCATTCTCTGTGCCCAGCTTTGCAGCCTGTGATGAGCCCTTTCCTTCTGTCAGCCATAGGTGTCTACCCCAACTGTGTGTAGATCCACGTGCAGCCCCAAAGATCATGGGACCAGGCGGGACCAGAGGGTGGTGCAGATGTCTTGGCTGGTGGGAAACAAATCAACATGCAGGAGGCTTGGCCTTCTTGGCTCTTGCAGCCTCAGGGAGCCCTAGGTTTGAGCTGGGAGAGTGTTCTAGATGTTCTTGGCCAGCAGGGCTAAGATGGGGCATCTCTTTCATCAGCTGTGCTAAAAATTGTCCCTCAGAGAAAGCCAGCACTGTTTAGACACCTGTTGTTTTCCTTGGTGTGTACTTTTCTGTAAGGGTTTGCACCAGGGGGCCCTTTGGGGTGGCCTGGTCTTTATCCCAGCAGGCAGGGCCTTCTGGCCAGGGAGAGTGAATCACCCAGCCCAGAATTCATGCATCTGTTTGGGAGAACACTGTGTGCTCTGGACTGGCACTGGAGCCCGAGGGGAAAGGGAAGAGTACAGAATGGAAGAGAGTGGGGAGACTGGGAGGGGCTTCTGCTCTGGCAGCTGCTCAGTTTCCTCCTCCTAAGTGTCACCACTGACACTGGATTCCCCACCTTGGGTGGCAGGAAGTAGCAGGTGAAATCACTCACGGGCGCCCCAACTTGGAGGCAGCTCCCACGATGGCCCTAGGTGTTGAGTCACAGCCCCCATGCCTTACTCCTGCAGTGTGAATTTAGCATTAATGGACCATCATCTGATTTGAGCTGGGTTCTCCACCCCTTCCTGTGCCCACCATTTCTGCCAGGACTCAGACCCTTGAGCGTCTGTCTTCTGAATTACTGTTAAGGCCTCCAGCCACCACCACCATGCCTCAGCCCATTACCCTTGCCACTACTTGAACCATCATTGTAAAAGGTATCTATTAACCTGTGGTTAAAACCCTCCAGGGGCTCTTCATTACCCACCAGGGCACAGGGTGAACATTTTGGCGTGGCATTCAACTTTCTCCAAGTTTGGCCCCATCTTGCTCTCCACCAGTGTAGGCATGTCAGGTGAAATGCAGGGGTGCTAAGTTAAATGTGAGTTTCAAATACACACAACATATTATTTTTTAGTTAGTGTGTCCCTTGTATTGTGTCCTGTATTTTAATTTGCTAAATCTGGAAACCTTACTTCAGCTGTGTTGCCATTCCTACTGATAGAGCCCTATTTCAGGCCCTTGGCATCACACTCTCTTGAATGAAGTTGCCAAGGAATCAGCATCCAAACTGATTCCTTCGCCCCTGGGCTCTCCCTCTTCCAAACCATCCTACCCTCATCCCAAGATGTTGCTTGGGTCATTCTCTTGCTGCCATGGAAGACTGCTTTTTACATTTCCTGCTCCTGTCCAGACCCCTCTCCACACTCGAGTTCTTCCTCCATTATGCTCTGTTCAAGAGTCTTAACATCGGTCACTGCCCTGTCTTCTGGAATGCCCTTAGGACATCACACTGTTGCAGTAAACACTTGGTGATGTCGTGGTTTCATTGCAATGCACTGATCTGTGGAGAGTGCATCTTGTCCGCATCCTCATCATGGCTGCCATCATGTGTGGGTGCTCAGTCACTTCAGTCCTCTCCGACCCTTTGCAACGCCACAGACTGCAGCCTGCCAGGCTCCTCTGTCCATGGGATTCTCCAGGCAAGAATACTGGAGTGAGGTGCCATGCCCTCCTCCAGGGGATCTTCCCCACCCAGGGATCAAACCCGAGCCTCTTATGTCTCCTGCACTGGCAGGTTTTTTTTTTTTTTTTTTTTTTTTTTTTTACCATTAGTGCTTTTTATTCTTTCCTTCCTCCCACCATCACAGAATGGGGCCTCAATCAATGTACACTGGTGAATCAGTGGTTTATTTGCTCTCTCACAAGACGGTGAGCTCCTCAAGGGTGGTCTGTGGACTCAATCTCATGCAGTTCTCTTTGATTTGACAACTGTTTCTTTTAAATTGGAGGATACTTGCTTTAAAATGTTGTATTGGTTTCTGCCATGCAACAATGTGAATCATCCATAATTATCTAATCTAATCTAATCTATCTCCCCTCCTTCTTGAGCCTCTTTCCCACCCCAACCCCCCCCCACCCCTCTAGGTCTTCACAGAGCACCAGGCCATACTCCCTGTGCTATGCAGCAGCTTCCCACTAGCTATCTGTTTTCACATGGCAGTGCATATATGTCAATGCTACTCTCTCAATTAGTTTCACCATCTCCTTTCCCAGCTACGTCCATAAATCCATTCTCTATGTCTGCATCTCTATTCCTGAGGATACAGAGATGGCATACAGAGGGCATCATGCTACTGCTCAAGGAACTCATGGTGTGTCTAGAGAGGTATGATCAGTATGGTTACTTACAGAGCAGCATGAGTTGTGCAATAAATAAAGCATATACAAAGTGTAAAGTGCTTACAGAGGAAGTGATAAGCAGAATTTGGGATATGGAATGTTGGAGACATTTTACCAGAGATTATGCCTCTTTAGGGGAATGGAAAGGGCCTCTGGATGAGGGTGAGAGAGGAGAGTGAAAACACTGGCTTAAAACTCAACATTCAGAAAACTAAGATCATGGCATCTAGTCCCAACACTTCTTGGCAAATAGATAGGGAAAAAGTGGAAATGGTGGCAGATTTTATTTGGGGGGGGGGCTTCAAAATCACTGTGGATGGTGACTGCCACCATGAATTAAAAGATGCTTGCTCCTTGAAAGAAAAGCTATGACAAACCTAGCCAGTGGATTAAAAAGCAGAGACATCACTTTGCAGACAAAAGCCCATATAGTCAAAGCTATGGTTTTTCCAGGAGTCATGTATGGATGTGAGAGTTGGACTGTAAAGATGGCTGAGTGAAGAGTTGATGCATTTGAATGGTGGTGTTGAAGACTCTTGAGAGTCCCTTGGATAGCAAGGAGGTCAAACCAGTCAGTCCTTAACAAAATCAATCCTGAATATTCATTGGAAGGACTGATGCTGAAACTGAAGCTTCATTACTTTGGCCACTTGATGCCAAGAGCTGACTCATTAGAAAAGACTCTGATGCTGGGAAAGATTGAAGGCAGGAGGAGCATGGGATGACAGAGGATGAGATGGTTGGACTCATCCAGTGGACTCATCCAGCACTCAGTGGACATGAGTTTGAGCAAATTCTGGAAGACAGTGAAGGACAGAGAAGCCTGGCATCCTGCAGTCCTTAGGGTCACAAAGAGTCAGAGACGAGTTAGTGACTGAAAAACAAAGTACATTCCAGACAGGGAAATTGCAGGCACAAAGGTGTGGAGGCAGGAAAGAGTGTATTGGATAGGCCAAAAAGTGCATTCCTATATGTTAGGGAACCATAGGGTAAGGTATAAATAACCTGGAACAGTAACATGAGGTGTCTGATGGGTGAATGATGAACAGCTGCTCAAGACTTTTTCCCCAACTTTATTGAGACGTAATTGACATAAAACATTGTGTAAACTTAAGGTGTATCTGATGATTTGATATACATTTATATTGTGAAATGATTATCACAGTCAGGTTAGTTAACACATCCCATCCACCAGCTAATTACCATTTCATCCAAGGGTTTTAACTGAGCATGTGTATATTAAGAGAAGCAATCAAAAAGCCCAACACAAAAGACCACATATTGCATGATTCCATTTATATTGAAATACCCAGAAAAGGCAAATCCGTGGAGACAGAAAGTAGATGAGTGCTTGTCTGAGGCCAGGGGTGAGAAAAGGAAGTGACTGCTAATGGGCACGAGGGACCTTTTCAGGGTGACGGAAATGTTCTAAAATTGGCTTGTGGTGATTACACAACTCTGAATATACAAAGATCACTGAATTATATGTTTAAAACAGGTGAATTGTATGGTGTGTGTGTGTTGAGTGGTAAGTCACTTCAGTCATGTCTGACTCTTTTTGACCCCATGAACTGTAGCTAGCCAGGTTCTTCTTTCCATGGGATTCTCCAGACAAGAATACTGGAGTGGGTTGACATGTCCTCCTCCAGGGGATCTTCCCGATCTGGGGATCGAACCCACATCTCTCATGTCTCCTGCTTTGGCAGGTGATTCCTTTGCCACTAGTGCCACCTGGGAAGCCCTGAATTGTAGGGTATATAACATATATCTCAATAAAGCTGTTTCAGAATAAGACCATCAGTCTGGTCACAGTGTGGGAAATGGATCAGAGTGAGGCAAGCCTGGGCTTGGCAAGAGCAGTGAAGAAACTTCTGCAAAGGTCTGCGAAAGAGCGAGCTGCAGTGCTCAGGCAGTGCCGGAGGGGTTGGGAGAGGAGGGCTGAAATCACTAGACATTTAGGAGGTGGAATCAATGAGACTTGGTAAACAGATTGCCTGGAGGGGATAAGGAAGAGAAATGGAAGGGTCTAGGACAACACTCTGGTTCCTGACTTTGATGGGTGGCCAGGTGGTGGCACCATCAAACGTCACAGCACTTAGTGCTTGGCCCTCAGCACAGGTCTGTGGAATGAAGAAATGATTGGATGAATGAATGAATGAAGTGCATTCGTATCATCTCCTGCTCAGTCGCTCTATTTCACCCATAGGCTAGACCTTTGGACCCCGGTGTACTCACTGCCCATTTGGAGACGGAGCAGCCTGGAGATTCCACTGTTCCCGGTTCACCTCTAAGAAACCCGCATCTTATTCTTTCCCTTCTGGTCCCAAAACCACCCGAGCACACAAGGGATCCTTGGTCTGGGGGTGGGGGACACGTGGGAACAGATGGCCCCATAGGCCCTGAGGACTCTTGTCATGGGCTCAGGACTCTTAGATCCTTAACCGCCACCCTCACCCAGACTCTGTTACTTAACCCTAACCCTTCCCGCATCCGTCAGCAATGCATCCCAAGTGCTCAGGAAGTACCGTCATCCTAAGCTTCCACTTAAGTTCCCACTCAGGCATGAGTCGCCTGCCAGAGCAATGGGCCAGTGTCCCTCTAAGTGCTCTCTTTAGATCCCCTGCCTCAAGATGATGTGGCGGGGGATGGGGGAGGGTGTTTATTAAACAGGCAGATAGCCAGACTCCACACTTGACCCCACTCGATCAGAATCTACAGGGCTGAGTAGGAGGAAGGAGTGGGTGCCACATATTTCAGAAATTCCCTGGATGGTTGTGAGAGCCAGCAATGTGTGACTGTATTCGGGACACTGGTGGCCCTGCTACCCCAGCAGGCAGTCCCTGGCGGCCACCCGATGGACAGAGTCCACCCCAGAATGCTGCCTCCGACATGGGCATCCTTCTTTCCATCAGGAAAAGCACTCCTGCCCCGCCACTAATTAGATCACCCTCTTGCACAATCTTCTGCCCCCCACCTTCCCCCACTATATTTCCACAGGACAATCAATTCTCAATTGCTCTTTCCTCTGTCCTCCCGGCACTCAGCACAGGCTGCAGCGTGTGAGAGCTGGTTGTTTACACGTGAGCTCTTTTGGAGCCCAGTACATTTAGACCAGCAGCCTTGAGGAAAGGTCAGGCATACTGTAGGTGCCGGATGGATACTAGGAGGGAATGAATCACTAAAGAAAGGAGCAAGAGGACTGAATGACATAAACCCAAATCCTTCACATTTGCCTTTCGGAGACCATGTTTGCCTGCCAGGGAGGTCAATAGATCAACACTGCTGTTTTCGAGCCCCAGAGAGGGTGGGAACACAGTGACCAGATTAAGGAGCTATGGGGCTGACATTGTGGGCTGCCCAGGCCAGCAAGGAGCTTCATTCATTCACTCATTCGTTCACTGAAGCAAATGTGCCAGGCACTGCACAAGGTGCATTCTTATTCGCTCAGTCATGCCCGAGGCTTTGTGATGCCATGGACTGTAGCCCACCAGGCTCCTCTGTCCATGGGATTTCCCAGGCAAGAATACTGGAGTCAGTTGCCGTGCCCTCCTCCACGGGCTCTTTCCAAACCAGGGATTGAACCTGGGTCTCCTGCATTGTAGGCAGATTCTTTATTGTCTGAGCTACCAGTCAGGGAAGGTACTAAAGATAAAAAGGGGAACAGGACAGACAAGACTCCTGCCCTCACAGAGCTTACAGTTTTGTGGGGAAGACAGATGTCAAATAATTATAGAAAGACTTATAGTTGGGAGAGAGCTATGAAGACAAAAAACAGTGTCCAGTAAAAGCGTATATTTGGGAGGGGCAAGCCGGGACGGAGCCTGGTTGGCTGCCGTCTATGGGGTCGCAGAGTCACACATGACTGAAGCGACTTAGCAGTAGCATGCCGTCTGTACAAGGAGGATTTTCCCAGGGAGCTGACCTTGAATCAAGACCATAAGCATGACCAGAAGGTAAATAAGCAAAAGGCCAGGGAAGGGCATCTCAGGCAGAGGGTACAGCCATGTGAGGACCTGAGGCAGTTACAAGCTTGACATGCTTGTGGAACGTGCTGGAATGCTGGGACTGAAACAGAGGGAGTGAGGAGGCAGGGGGTGGGGGGCAGGTGATGAGACTAGACCAGATCACATGGGGCTTTTTGTGGGTCGTGGTAAAGACTTCAGATTTTATTTAAAGTGGGATTGGGAGGCTTTTAACCTGGGAAGAGTTACGATTTAATTTGCATTTTTAAAGAGGGTCCTCTGGCTGCTGTGTTAGTAACAGATGAAAAGGGGGACTAGAGTGGAAGCAGAGAGACAAATCAGGAGGTTATGATGGTGACCTGGCTGAGAATAGTGGCTATGGAGACCTCAGTGAAAGCGTTCAGCCCACACGTTGTACAGATGAGGAAACTGAGGCCCCGAGAAGGGGAATGATTTGCCCACACTCACCCTGCCCCCAGTCCTATTCTCCCACAAGAGAGAGGTTAACAGAGGACCAAGCAGAGAAAGCTGAGTGCATTCTGGTAGGATGAATTCATGGATGCCTCGTGGCACATCTGGGTTCTGGCAGCCAAAGCAGATGCTTGGAGGGGGAAGGAAATGAAGTGACTCTGGTATCCATTATTTGGGGGTGCTCTGTAGTTCCACTGCCCGGGGGTGCAGTGAAGCCAGCACCAACCCTCAGTCACATATCCCAGCTCTGTTTAGTCTGGCCGTGGTCCAACCAGGAGCTAAGTACTTACTGGCCAGTTCCTTCCTGCCTCCATAGTATAATGAAGTGCTGAGCTGGGCAGAACTCCCAGTGCTCCTGGGTCCAGGAGCAAGCAAGCAGCAACCTCATGCAGGGCCACGTGAGGTCAGGGGGCGGGGCCTGCACTCCCGAGCTTGCATGGAATTGGCTGCTTGTTGACACACCACTTCCGTGGATGGCCAATCACAAGAGCCACAACATCCTTGCTTTCTCCACCCCGCCCCTCACTTGTCCTTGTGAAAACCACAGAACTTCCCACCACAAAGTGAGCTGGGGAGAGAAGTCTCTTTCCTCCTACCTCACACCAGGCCCTGGGGAGGGGTGTCCTGCTCACAGTCCAAGGAGTATCAGTGCTTTGCTTCCCAAAGCAGAATGTTTGCTTTTGGGGGAGAACTCCGTTGAAGACCTATTAGGGAGTTCAGTTCAGTCGCTCAGTCCTGTCTTGCAACCCCATGGACTGCAGGACGCCAGGCTTTCCTGTCCATCACCAACTTCTGGAGCTTACTTAAACTCATGTCCTTCCAGTCGGTGATGCCATTCAACCATCTCATCCTCTGTCGTTTCCTTTTCCTCCCGCCTTCAATCTTTCCCAGCATCAGGGTCTTTTCCAATGAGTCAGTTCTTTGCATCAGGTGGCCAAAGTATTGGAGTTTCAGCTTCAGCATCAGTCCTTCCAATGAATGTTCAGGACTGATTTCCTTCCGAATGGACTGGTTGGGTCTCCTTGCAGACCAAGAGACTCTCGAGAGTCTTCTCCAACACCACAGTTCAAAAGCATCAGTTCTTCAGTGTTCAGCTTTCTTTATAGTCCAACTCTCACATCCATACATGACTGCTGGAAAAACCATAGCTTTGACTAGGTGGACCTTTGTTGGCAAAGTAATGTCTGCTTTTAAATATGCTGTCTAGGTTGGTCATAGCTTTTCTTCCAAGGAGTAAAGTGAAAGTGAAGTCGCTCAGTCGTGTCCGACTCTCTGCGACCCCGTGGACTGTAGCCAACCAGGCTCCTCCGTCCATGGGATTCTCCAGGCAAGAATACTGGAGTGGGTTGCCATTTCCTTCTCCAGGGGATCTTCCCGACTCAGGGATCAAACCCAGGTCTCCTGTATTGTAGGCAGACGCTTCAACCTCTGAGCCACCAGGGAGTAAGCTTAATTTCATGGCTGCAGTCACCATCTGCAGTGATTTTGGAGCACCCCCCAAATAAAGTCTGTCACTGTTTCCATTGTTTCCCCATCTATTTGCCATGAAGTGGTGAGACCAGATGCCGTGATCTTAGTTTTCTGAATGTTGAGTTTTAAGCCAGTTTTTTCACTCTCCTCTTTCACTTTCATCAAGAGGCTCTTTAGTTCTATTAGGGAGAAATGACTCCAAATGGATAGTCAACCAAGGTTATAGCCTTTAGGTGTTGCTAATCACGAAAATAATCCTAGACGGGAAAATTCTTACAAAGCCTCGCTTGCTAGTCAGCTCTGGTGCCTCCATACACTGCACAGGCCAAAGAGGCATTTGCCATCTGCTCTCCCTGGGCCCCAGCGGGTCAGGCCTGGCCTCACTACCTACCCTCTGCTTTGGGAGTGCCCTTCCTTGGGCAAGAGAGGCATTGAAAAGGTGCATTGAAAAGAGTCAGGGAATCTTTCCTTTTCTTTATTTTTTATTGGAGTTGATTTACAATATGTAAGTTTCAGATTTACAACATGTGTGTGTGCTTAGTCGCTCCGTTGTGTCTGACTCTTTGCGACCCTTTGGACTGTAGCCCTGTCCATGGGATGCTCCAGGCAAGAATACTGGAGTGGGCTGCCATTCCCTTCTCCAGGGGATCTTCCTGGGCCATGGATCAAACCTGTGTCTCCTGCATTGCATGCAGGTTCCTTACTCACTAAGCCATTGATTCAATATTAGTATAAATATTTACAGTTATTATAAAATATTGGTTATATTCCCTGTTGTTATATATATATATAGTAGTTTGTACCTCTTAACCCCTACCCTTATCTTGCCCCTCCCCCCTTTCCTCTCCCCACTGGTAACCACTAATTTGTTCTTTATATCTGTTGAGTCTGCTTTTGTTTAACCCTGGTTCTTGTATTAGGAGTCTAATAGCTATGGTGCACCAGATACCAGGCCAAGCATTTTACATTCCTCATCTCATTAAATTCCCACAGCAACTCCTGTGACATAGATACTATTATGTCTCACCTCCTCCGACTTTTCAGATAAAGAAAATGAAGCTCAGAGAGGCTAAGTGACTTACCCAAGAACACACAGCCAGCAAAAGACAGAGCCAGGATCTGAGTTCAGGTCTATCTGATCCCACATCCCATACTCATAACTGCTTCCTTAAGCTGTGACTTTACAGGCTCCACACCATCCAAACTGCCCTTGGAGCCCAAGAGACAAGCTGGGAAGGCCCAAGAGACAAATGACCTTGCCTCCTCATTTTACATTTTGTGTGCCAGCCTGTTATGTTGGTAGATGGGCACTTTTCTGCCATGAGCTGATGGGTCAAGAGAAGGCCTCTTTCAACTAGTTCCTGGCAAGGGTGCAATGGTGGGGGGTCCTGGGGGCCCAGGGAGAAGCAGGAGGGCACTGCCAGCTGGGAAAACTGGCAGGAGAAATGCCCCATGAGGGCATCATCCGATTTATAGCTTCAGATCCTTTCCCTGGGTTCTGGGATATCTGACAAATACTGGACAAGTTCTCAAGTCTATACCCTAATGATATTAATGAGGCAGGGGAGCTTAGTGAAAATTTAATAGACAAGTATAAAAAGTTTCACAGACTCTGTCTGCAGAAGTTCTTTTGAAGGTCTGCACAAAGCCACAAGGGCTGCTTGGAACTATTTGTCCAAGGAAATCATTAACCTTCCTCATTTTTGGAGAGCGATGCAATCTGTTTATTAAATGCCTAAATTAAAGGGAGAGGACACAGTGCAGTTGGGGGTTTCCCATCATAATTCACTGGAGGCTCTCAGTCAGGGAAATTCGAGCCTGGGGCTGACTGGGCTTCCTGACCACTTCCAGCTCCCAGGCTCCCTCCAACCCTGTTCCTCTAATAAGTTCAGGTTGCTGGGAGTTCAACTCTCATTAACCCTTTGAAGTCTGGGTAGATAAATTACAATTAAAGTCCGCGAACCACTTAATGTACATCAAAGATTCACCAAGGAAGCAATTGTTCCAGCATGGATGCTTCTGTTGTATGGATCAAATGAGATAATATGTGTGTGTGTGTGTGTGTGTGTGTGTGTGTGTGTGTGTATGAAAGCCCTTTGTGATCCTTGAAGCACAGTAAGTTACTTTTATTATTTTTCTGAATAGGATGGTTTATTTATTTACAAGATAGATGCCTGTCCACATTAGATACCTTTGAACAAACCAAATTGGTACTCATTGAGCCTAGAAAAGTACCAAACTTTCCTTGAACTTCCTCCTTTGTTCCTCAAGCTGATTGAGACAAGAACCTTCTGATAGGTCTGGAGCCTTGTGCACGTGGAGCCAGTGTAAAATTTGCTGATTGTTTTTCCTTCACAAATAATGTGAAAGGCAGAAGATGCAGGAACATTGCCAACAATGCAGGGCGTGGGTTTCTGCCTTGCTCCACCCAGAAGGAGAATTCTCAAAGGGCAGGATTGTGTGCTGAGAGGCTGAGCAGCCTTCATATGTGCTGGGGTGGATCAGTCACAAAGACAGGTGAGCTAGGAAACAGAGCTCATGCCCTGAGAAAACCCTCTTCCAAAAATTCCTGAGGTGACTCTCATATATTACTGGTGGAAAAGAAAATGGATACAACCCTTCAGGGGAGAATTTGACAATATCTCACAAAATCATATGTGCATTTACTTTTTAACTTACCAATCACATTTCCAGGAACCTACCCAGGTGGCTCAGTGGTAAAGAAACTGCCTGCAATGCAGGAGATGTGGGAGATGTCAGTTCAATCCCTGGGTCAGAAAGATCCCCTGGAGGAGGAAATGGCAACCCAGTCCAGTATTCTTGCCTGGAGAATTTCATGGACGGAGGAGCCTGGCAGGCTATAGTCCATGGGGTCACAAACAGTTGTACATGACTGAGCACACACACACACATACAGACACCCTGACAATACACCTCAAACAATGTGAAAATGTATATGCACAAGGTTGTTCATTACAGCTTCGTTGACATATATGCAAAATATTTGAAATTATTACCTAAGCGACTGAACTGAACTGAACTGAACTGAACTGAAGTATCCTTACAGAGGAGAGTGGTTGTACAGACTTTGGTACAACCACAGGATGGAGTCCCAAGGTGCTATAAAATAGAAGGAGGGTGCTCTTTATGAACTGATAGGGAGTGATTTTTAGAATAGGTTGATACATGAAAAAGGCCAAAAGCAAACAAAAAAAGCATCTGTAGTATGCTTCCTTTGGTGTAAAAAGAAGAGGAAATAAGTAAATATAGATGCATCTGCTCATTTGTACAGAAACACAAGAAGTAGAAGCTGGAAACTCATAGAATTGGTTACCTACAGAGAGGGTGGGGGCAGCACATAGTAGGTGCATTACAGGCATTTCCTGATAATGACCATTGGGTGCTATAGAGGACACTGTGGAAGGAATGGTAGATTCAGCTGGGAATAACAGGAAGGGTTTCTATTGTCATCTTGAAACGTGAGTCTGTGGTCAAATTGTTGGCTGGCCACTTTGAGAGATTGTACCAGGCAGAGGGAAGAATTGTGAGCAAAGTCCAGAAAGGGGAGAGAGCATGGCAGGGAAAGGGGCTGGGACGGGGGACTATTGTGAGAACGGCTGAATAGGGCAGGCGGGAATCCGAAAGTAGACTTTCTTTTATGCAATGGTAGTGAGTTTGAATTTTATTTGTAGGAACATGAGAAGCTGTGGGAATATTTTGAGCAGAGGAGTGATATGGTCAGTTTATGCTACATTGATCCCTGTGGCTATAATGTGGGCTGTGGACTGAAGTGGGAGAGAGTAGAAGCAGGGAGGCCACTTTGAAGCGACAGAGGATGGTGACCTTGGAGGAAGGTAGTATTGGGTTGGCCAAAAGGTTCATTCAGATTTTTTCCGTGAGATGTAGTGGAAAAACACAAATGAATTTTTTTGGCCAACCCAATAGTAGAAATGGAAAAGAGTGGTCATGTACTGGAGATGTTTGAAGGTGCAGCTGGTGGGACAAACTGGTGGACTGGGTGTAGGGGAGGATGAAAGAGGAAGAGGGGTCTGGATAACTCCCAGCTATCTGGCTTCAGTGATTGGGTGTCTAATGGAGCCATTCAGCAAGATGGGGACCACAGCAGAAAGAGTAGAATTTGTGGGGAAAGGTCAAGTCACCTCACATGTGTCAAGTGTGAGGTGTCAGCAGATTGGATCTGTTGGATGTATGGGTCTGGGGCTCAGGGGAGAAGTCTGGGCAGGGACCATAGATGTGGAAGCATGTAGATGGAGGTTGAAAAGATGAGGCCAGAATGGGAGAGCGTAAGTATCACTGTAAGAAGAGATCCAAGGGCAGAGTCCTGGGGAACACTAACAGGGGAGGCAGAAGATGAAGACCTCATGAAGGTGGCTAGAATGAAATTGTAGTAGAAATAGCATGAGAACCAGGAGAGAATAGGGTCTGGAGGCCCAGAGGGAGGGAGTTGCAAGAGGAGCATGCTCAGCAGTGCCCAGGGCTGCCTGCCCCCCCCCCCGCCCCCCCCAAGACAAGAGCTGCACAGATGGGGATGGGGGCAGCTAAAGGCAAACTACAAGGGCTGCAGAGTGAGCAGCAGGGCTCAGTGATGGGGTTCTTCTTCAAGGACCTTTGACTGTGAAGGGAAGGAGTGAGATGGGATGGCAGCTGGAGGAGGGGACGGTGAAGGGTTGGAAGAGAGCCATTATTATAAGGAAGAAACAAGGAAGCTCATTTTTAACTCCCGAGTCAGTAGACACACAAGACTGAAAACCCAGAAAAGGAAGGAATTCACCTGTGGAGGAAAGTGAAAGTGTTAGTCACTCACTCATGTCCGACTCTGCAACTCCATGGACTGTAGCCCACCAGGCTCCCCGGTCCATGGGATTCTCCAGGCAAGAATCCTGGAGTGGGTTGCAATATCCTTCTCCAGCAGAGGGAGGTGGGGGCCTAATGACATGGAGAGCCCAGAGACTGGGGCTACGGTTGAGCAGGAAAAAGCATATATCTATCTATCTGCCCGTGGAATCATTTTCAACATGAAGGAAACAGCGAAGATCAAATTATCCACGTGTGAATTCGGGCCGTCTGCAAAGTCAGAGAGTGAGGGTGTAGTCATGTGTCAGTTCAAATAGGACCCCGGGCCGTGGTCAGAAGCATCTGCAAAGGACAGCGTTGACAGAGGCACTAGTTGCCCACAGGGAACTGCAGACAACGCACACTTCAGGTACGTTTGTACAGACTCAAACATAGCTTCACACATGCTTGGGAGCTTCAGATGTTAATCAAAGTAAAAAGTCTCCCCTAAAACAAATTATGAGACTTTATGATGAATAAATAGGACCTAATGAATGAGTTTACAAACTGTTCTTCCCTGTTCTGGACTTTGGGCGAGAGTTGGAGGGCTGAGAACGGGACAGAGAGCCGGGCCCCAGGCTCTTTTTTTGGCTTTGGCCTCAGGGGCCGCCCCTAACCCTGACGGCTCAGTAGAACTTGGATAGAAGTGAGGCCTGGGTGTGGCACTGATCTTCTGGGAAGCAGAGAGTTTGTTCTCCAAGGGTGAAGGACTGCGGGCTAAAACATTCTGTCCTTTTGCAGACAGTGGAGCTGGTAAGCTATTTCAGAGGTGTTCATGCAAATAATTTCTAACTAAACAAAACAAAACAAAAGCACTAATGTGCTGACCCTTGCTACTTGGCATGATATTTATCAGACAAAGAAACACAACATTTGGTTTTGGCCCAGGCTCTGCTGCCAGCTTGCTGTGTGACTTTAGGCAAGTACCTTCTGCTCTCTGGGCCTCAGCCGTTGCATCTGCCAAATCAGTAGAGTGGACAGATGATCTCTAAGGGAACTGCTGCACCAACATTCTGGGTTTTTTTTCTTTAATTAATAGACTATTTTTTTTAGAGCAGCTTTAGATTCACAGTACAACTAAGTGCAAAGTATAGAGTTTCTGAATACCCCTTGTCCCCCCAAATGCACAGCCTCCCCCACTAGGCTCAGTCCCCACCAGAGGGGTACATTTGTTACAATCAATAAACCTACATTGACATGCTATTATCACTTAAAAGTCCTTATTCATGTTGCACATGTTATAGGGTTGTGACAAATGTATCTGCCATCACAGAATAGTTTCATTGCCCCTAAATATCCTCTATGCTCTGAGAATTTGTCCCTCCCTCCCCTCAACCCCTAGCAACCACTGACTTTTTCCCTGTCTCCATAGTTTTGCCTTTCTCAGAATATCATATAATTGATATCATGCAGTTTGTAATTTTTTTCAGATTGGCTTCTTTCACTTAGTAATAAGCATCTGAGATTCTTCCATGTCTTTCCATGGCTTGATAGCTCACTTATTTTTAGTGCTGAATAATATCCCATTGTCTGATGTATCCCAGTTTATTTATCCATTCACCTACTGAAGGACCATCTTGGTCGCTTCCAAGTTTTGAAAATTATGAGTAAAGCTGCTATAAACATCCACCTGCAAGTTTTTGTGTGGACATAAGTTTTCAACTCATTTGGGTAAGTAACAAGGAGCATGACTGATGGATTTATGAAAATGTATGTTTAGTTTTTTAAGAAACTACCAAACTGTCTTTCAAAGTGGCTGTCCCATTTTGTATTTCTACCAGCACGGAATAAGACTTCCTGTTTGCTCTACATCCTCATCCAAGCATCTGATGTCTTCAGTGTTTTGGATTTTGGCCATTCTGATAGGTGTATAGTGGATCTCATTGCTGTCTAGATTTGCCTTTCCCTGATGGTATATGATGTTGAACATCTTTTCATATGCTTACTTGCATCTGCATAGTGTCTGTTCAAGTGAGATGTCTCTTCAGGTCTTTTGTTCACTTTTATTTTTTTATTAAAAATTTTTTGGGGGCCACACCTCGAGGCTTTCAAGATCCCAGTTCCCCGACCAGGGGTCAAACTGGGGCACTCAGCAGCAAAAGCATAGAGTCCTAAGCACTGGACCACCAAGGAATTCTCAGTCTTTTGTCCATTTTTAAATCAGGCCATTCATTTTCTTATTATTAAGTTTTAAGAGTTCTTTGTGTATTTTGGATAGTAGTCCTTTAACAGATGTGTCTTTTGCAAATATTTTCTCCTAGTCTGTGGCTTGCCTTTTCATTCTCTTGACAGTGTCTTTCACAAAGCAGAAGTTTTCATTTTAATAACGTCCCACATAGCAATTCTTTCTTTCACGAATTGTATCTAAAAAGTCATTGCTAAACCCATGGTCATCTAGGTTTTCTCCTGTGTTAGCTTCTAGAACTCAACGTTGTCATAGTTTTACATTTTACATTTACACATAAAATCAGAGGACTGATCACTATCTAATGTGAAGACTTATTATGAAGCCACAGTGATAAAGATCTGTGTCTAGATTCATTTTCTTTTGTATATGGATGTCCAGGTGTTCGAGTATCATTTGTTGAAGAGACTACCTTTGCTCTGCTGTATTGCCTTTGCTCCCTTGTCGAAGATCAGTTGAGCATATTTATTTGGGTCTATTTATAGGGCTCTCTTTTGTGTTCCACTGATCTCTTTGTGTATTCTTTCATCGATACCATATTGCCTTGATTGCTTTAGCTTTATAGTAAGTCTTAAAATCAGATAGTGTCAGTCCTCTGACTTTGTTCTCCTTCAGTCTTTTTAAAAAATTTATTATTATCATTATTATTTACTTTACAATATTATATTGGTTTTGCCACACATCAACATGAATCCTTCACGGGTGTACACGAGTTCCCCATCCTGAACCCCCCTCCCACCTCCCCCTCCACACCATCCCTCTGGGTCATCCCAGTGCACCAGCCCCAAGCATCCTGTACCCTGCATCAAACCTGGACTGGTGATTCGTTCCTTATATGATATTATACATGTTTCAATGCCATTCTCCTTCAGTCTTGAGTTGCCCGAGAATTTGCAATATACATTTACAACTCATCCAAGTTGACTTTCAAATACTACTATCCCATCCTATGGGCAGTGCACATACCTTATAGTAACGCAATATTCCAATCCTCTCTCTTGTCCCTTGTACTACTACTGTTGTTCATTTCACTTATACACAAACATACGTAATCAAATGGTTATTGTTGTTTAGTCACTCAGTCATGTCTGACTCTTTGCAACCCCTTGAATTGTAACCCACCAGGCTCCTCTGTCTATGGAATTCTCCAGACAAAAATACTGAATTGGGTTGCCATTTCCTTCTCCAGGGGATCTTCCCAACCCAGGGACTGACCTGCATCTCCTGCATTACAGGCAGATCCTTTACCACTGAGCAACCTGGGAAGCCCCATACATAATCAAATACATTATTGCTATTACTATTTTGAAAACAACTGTTATTGTAAGATCAATTAAGAATAAGAAAAAGGTTTTTATTTTAGCTTAACTTATTCATTGTCTGATGTTCTTCCTTTCTTCATACAGATCTGAGTTTCTGACCTGTATTATTTTTCTTGTCACTAAAGAACTTCTTTTAATGTTTCTTACAACACATGTCTACTGGCAACAAATTCCCTCAATTTTCATTAGTCTGAGAAATTCTTTATTTCTCCTTCAGTTTTTTTTAAGACTTTTTTTTTTTTGATGTGGACCATTTAAAAAAGTCTTTTTTGAATTCGTTACAACTTTGCTTCTGTTCTGTGTTTTGGTTTTTTGGCCAGAAGCCACATGGGTTCTTAGCTCCCTGACTAGGGATCGAACCTGCACCACCACCCCTCTCACACACACACACACACACACACACACACACACACACACACACACACACAGAGGTGAAGTCTTAACCATTGGACCACCAGGGAAGTCCTTACTTCTCATTCAGTTTTTTTAAAAAGTAATTTTATTTATTGATTTATGTTGGCTGTGCTGGGTCTTCGTTGGTGCTCAGGGTTTTTTCTTGTTTCAGCAAGTGGCAGCCACTCTCTAGTTGCAGTGTGTGGCCTTCTGACCGGGCCGGCTCCTCTTGTTGTGGAGCATGAGCCCTAGGGTGCACGGGCTTCAGTAGTTCTGGAGCATGGGCTCAGTAGTTGCAGCTCCTGGGCTTTAGAGCACAGGCTCAGTAGTTGTGGTGCACGGGGTTAGTTGCTCCACAACATGTGGGATCTTCCCAGATCAGGGATCAAACTCATGTCTCCTGCATTGAGGATCCTCCTGCAGGAGGATTCTTTACCACCGAGCCACCAGGGAAGCCCTCTTCTACACTTTTGAAGGCTAATTTTGCAAACTAAAGAATTCTCTGTTGGTGTCTTTTTTTCCCTCTCTCCATACTTTAAATATTTCACTCCATTATTTTCTTACATGCATGGGTTCTGAGAAGAAGGCAAATGTAATCTTTATCTTTGCTCCCCTATGGGTAAGGTGTTTTTCTCCCTCTGGCTTTATTTCAAGGTTTTTCTTTTTTTTTCTTTATCTTGGATTTTTCTCAAGTTTGAATACGATATGCCCTTATGCAGTTTCTTTACCATTGTTCACTTGGTATTCTCCGAGCTTCCTGGATCTGTAGTTTGGTGTCTGACATTAATTTGGAAAAGACCCTGATGCTGGGAAAGATTGAGGGTAGGAGGAGAAGAGGGCAGCAGAGGATGAGATGGTTAGATGGCATGACCAACTCAATAGACATGAATTTGAGCAAACTCTGGGAGATAGTGAAGGACAGAGAAGCCTGGCGTGCTGCAGTCCATGGGATCACAAAGTCAGACACGACTTAGTGACTCAATAACAACAACAATTTGGGAGAAATTCTCAATCACTATTGCTTCAAACATGTCTTTTCTCTTTGTTTTCCTTGTGCTATTACTTCATATATATCACACTTTCTGTAGTTGTCCCACAGTTCTTGGATTCTGTTGTGTTTTTTCCCCTCACTTTTTTCTTCTCTTTGCTTTTCAGTTTTAGAGGTTTCTATTGTCATATCTTTAACCTCAGAGATTCTTTCCTCAGTTGTATCCAGTCTACTAATGAGCCCATCAAAGACATTCTTCATTTGTGTTACAGTGTGTTCAATCTCTAACATTTCTTTTTGATTCTTTCTTAGACTTTCATCCCTCTGCTTGCATCATCCGTCTGTTCTTGCATGTTGTCTACTTTATCCATTAAAGCCCTTAGCATATTCTTCATAGTTTTAAAAAATTCTTGGTTTGATAATTTCTACATTCCTACCATATTTGTGTCTGGTTCTGATGCTTGTTCAGTCTCTTCAGATTGTGTTTTTTTGTCTTTTAATAGGCTTTGTATTTTTTTCATTGTTGTTGAAAGGGGGACATGATGCACTGGGCGAAAGGCACCAGGGTAATAGTGAAATGGTGGTAAATTGTCAGGGGGGGAAGAATTCCACAGGTCTGTGATTAGGTCTCAGTCCTTCATGATGCTGTGCCCCTTGACTTTGAACACCACCAGTGCATCTCAGTTTTTCCTCCAGCTTTGATGGGACAGGATGGTTAGAATTGACTACTTCCTTCTCCTGGGTCAGTTAGGCTCTGATAAAACCCCAGAAGGTTAGGCATTGGTTAATTGGCTTCTCCAGAAGGCAGGTCATTTGAAGAAGTGCAGAATGATCCGGCATATTTCAAAATGATTGTTTTTCACCTCCCCTTTGCCTGAAACACAGGAAGTTTTTTGTTTTCCAATATTTACTCTAAGGACCTGGTTGAGCTCCTGGATATAAAGTTAACAAAAGTATCATGGCCTCCCTGTGGACTGGGTCCCCTGGAATTTTAAAATTGCAGCTTGTCCACGCTGAGTCACCAGCAATTCCTTAATTACATTCAGATTTTCCTACTCCAGTACTGTTTTCTGTGGAGGTTTCTGCTCTAAGTTGTGAGTCGTATCTCCTTGTCTGTCTCTCCAATTTGGAGGGCAACAGTTTACTCAGTGACCTCACTTCTCTTATGAATCTAAGCTTTTTTTCTGTTGTTCAATGGAGTGCTGACTTCTAAACTCCTTACATGTTTTTTTTTTTTTTTTGTCATTTAGTCACTAAATTGTGTTCAACTTTGCAACCCATGGACTGTAGCCCTCCAGGCTCCTCTGTCCATGGGATTTCCCAGGCAAGAATACTGGAGTGGGTTGCCATTTCCTTTTTCAGGGGATCTTCCCAACCCAGGGATCAAACCCGCTTCTCTTGTATTACTGGCAAATTCTTTACCACTGAGCCATCAGGGCTTCCTTACATAGTCTGTGTGTTTATTTATAGAGGCACAGGAGATGTGGGTTCGATCCCTGAGTTGGGAAGATCCCATGGAGGAGGAAATGGCAACCCACTCCAGTGTTCTTGCCTGGGAAATCCCATGGACAGAGGAGCCTGGCAGGCTACAGTCCCTGGGGTAACAAAGAGTTGGACATGACTGAGCACGCACACACTCCCTAATTATACTATAAACTCTGTAAGGACAGGAACCCCGTCTGTCCTATTTATCTTTTATTTTCAGTGTCTAGCACTGTGCCTGGCACATAGTAGGTACTTGACACTCAAAATATATTCAATGAAAAACTGAGAGACAGAGAGTCAGAAGACATGGACAATATAATCTTGGGCAAGTCTCTTCCTGTTTTGTAGCCTCAGTTCCTCACTATCCGATGTTGCTGTTGTTTGTTTGCCTCTTTGTTTTGGCTGTGCAGCATGCGGGATCTTCCTTGACCAGAGATTGAACCCATGGGCCCTGTATTGGGAGTGTGGTCTTAACCACTGGACCACCAGAGAAGTCCTTGTTTGTTTCTTTTAATTTATTTATTGTTGTTGCAAATTTTATTTTATTATTATTATTTTTACTTTATTTTACTTTACAATACTGTATTGGTTTTGCCATACATCAACATGAATCCACCACGGGTGTACATGAGTTCCCAGTCCTAAACCCCCCTCCCCCCTCCCTCCCCATACCATCTCTCTGGGTCTTGATGGTCTCCCTCTGCTAGAATGTAGGCTCCAGGAGATCAGGAACCTCATCTGTCAGAGAGCTCAGCACACAATAGTTTCTCTATTAATATTTATTGAATGAAGCAGTGGATGACTGACTGACTTAATCTACTAAAGGAGGGGGTTATACTTGGTAATTTGATGGCAGAAATTTCTGGGAACTTTCCCTTTCCCATACCCTAACGGGCATGCCTGTCTGAACTAGTTTTATGTACTTCTACGAGAGCTTCATGCCTCCCTAGGACAGGAACGGAAATAGGTCGCTTGAGTTAAGATGATCTGAAGTGTCTGGAAAAACAACTTGCTGAAATTTGGAGCTCAGTGGCTTCCCTTCGTGGCACCCAGGAGAACACAGGCTGTACTCCAATGTGTGTCTGACAACAATTTGAAGCTTGATATTGAGCCCTGCTAAACCACACAGACTCAGATAATGTCACCCAATTCCTTGGTTTTGCAAGGAAGAGAGTGTGCAACGGGGAGAAGATAAGGCAGTTATTTACCAGTTTCTTCCTCAGGGCAAAAAACAGAACGTTCAGCGTTTGTGGGAGGGGCAGGAGTTATGTTTTGCCTGAGGAATCTTGCTTGCTGGATGGGCAGGGTCAGGTGACAGACTTCCATAGCTTGGCCAGAAACAGGAGCAATATTTTCTTGAAGTCCTAGTTTCCTCAGCATTCCCCAACCATTCCCTGGTGGCCCATTTTATGGGCTTGATAGGGAGAATCTTAAGTCATTAACCTGTGGGACCTTCCAAGGAAACTCTTGTAGAAGAATTCACTTGGGAGCCTGAAGAACCAAAGTTCTAAAGAGTCCCTTGCTTTTTGCTAAAAGCAAAACAAGCCCATTCTTTGACTCTCTGCAAGGCAGAAGCTGCTAAGATGACATGGATGCCTTTGGAGTGAGGAGAAGGGAATTGAGGGAGCAAGTTGGTCCTTCAGGGACACTGAATCGTCTGTTATTCTTCATAAGGTCAGCAACTGCTCTTCAGCAAATGTGAAGACTGTTGAAACAGATTCTGTATTCCTAGGTTTGGGGAACTGGGTGTGATTGGGTAATTTTTACCCACAAAAATCTTTTAGCTTTGCAAAAAGCTACATTCCCATAACAAATAATCCCCTCAAATAAATGTCTTCTCCATGCAGCCTGTCTTCCCTGCCCCTACACAGCATGCAGGATCTTTGTTCCCCAACCAGGAATAGCACCTTTGTCCCCTGCAGTGGAAGTTTGGAATCCTAACCACTGGACCACCAGGGAATTTCGTGTCTTGACTGTGAGGTTTTGGAGGGTGGAAGACAGTGACGATTGGTGGGATGAGGATAGACTGGGTGATTTGCAAGACCCCTTGCAGTCCCAAAATCTGAAGATTGTGTGCTGATATCCCCTTTATATTCACCTAAAACTAAGAGGATCTTCTCTGGAATTCTGACTTTGACTACTGGTGTCCCAGATTTTGACCTATTGAAAGTGAAAGTTGCTCAGTCATGTCAGACTTTTTGCGACCTGATGGATATACAATCCATGGAATTCTCCAGCCCAGAATATTGGAGTGGGTAGCCGTTCTCTTCTCCAAGGGATCTTCCCAACCCAGGGATCAAACCCAGGTCTCCCACATTGCAGGCAGATTCTTTACCAGCTGAGCTACAAGGAAAGCCCCAGATTTTGATCTGGAGTCACGTATTTCACATATCACTATCCCATTTGCCTCCACAGAGACATTTAAGAGGATATCGTTTCTGGAATCTCTCCAATGAGAGGTCTCTTGGGTCAGCTTCTAAGGCCCGAAAATTCTTGGCTGGAAAATTCTGGGAAAACAGTTTTGCAGTAGCAGAGACATTATACCCCCAAGGGTTGCTCTGTTCACTTGGTTCCCAGGGCACAGATCTCACCTGCCAGCCAGCTTTGGCCCATTGGAGTAGGCACATCCTCTTATGCAGAAGTCAGTGGCCACAGGCCCGTTTATGATACAGTTTGCTATGCTTTCTTTCTCTTTTCTTCTTCTTCCTCCTTCTCATCTCTCAATATATCCAAACACCTGAAGAAGAAACTTCTGGTTGTTTACTCCAACATCTGTTCTTCTCTTCCTGATTACTGTGGGAAGAGGTAACCAGGCGGGGGGCAAAATAGGAGTAGGGGATTAAGACATTCAAGCTACTGTGTATAAAATCGAGAAGCAACAAGTTTAGATTGTACAGCATAGAAAAATATAGCCATTACTTTCTTTTATTTATTTTATTTTTTGAGGCACCCTGTACCATGCAGAACTTCTCTGACCAGGGATGGAACCTGTGTCCCCTGTATTGGAAGACCAGAGTTTAACCACTGGACACCAAGGAAGTCCCAATCATCATTTTATTTTTTAAAAACACATCTTTTAAAAATATTTATTTATTTTTGGCTTCGATGGGTCATCATTGCTGTGCCAGGGCTTTCTCTAGTTGCAGCGAATGGGAGCTACTGTCTAGTTGCAGTGTGCCAGTTTCTTGTGGTGGCTTCTCTTGTTGTGGAGCACAGCTCTAGGCACTCGAGCTTCAGCAGTTGCAGCGCATGGGCTCAGCAGTTGTGGCACACGAGCTTAGTTGTCCCAAAGCATGTGGGATCTTCCCAGACCAGGGATCAAACCGGTGTCCCCTACATTGTAAGGTGAATTCTCAACCACTGGACCACCAGGGAAGCCCCTCAACCATTATTTTATAACTTTAAATAGAGTATAATTTATAAAAACATTGAATCACCTTGTTTTATACCTGAAACTAATATAATACTGCTACCCAACTATATTTCAATTTAAAAAAAAACTCCACAAAAATGAAAAAGTATGTGCAAATCACACAAAACCAAATTAAACACTGTTCAAAAATTAAATCACAAACAAAATTTTTAAATACTTGGAGATGAATAAAAAGAAGCCACTAGGTACCAAACTTATACTGCTTAAGTGGTGCTGAGAAGAAAATGTATAGCTGTAAATATCACATCCGGTCCCATCACTTCATGGAAAATAGATGGGGAAACAGTGGAAACAGTGACTGACTTTATTTTGGGGGGCTCCAAAATCACTGCAAATGGTGACTGCAACCATGAAATTAAAAGACACTTACTCCTTGGAAGGAAAGTTATGACCAACCTAGACAGCATATTGGAGAAGGCAATGGCACCCCACTCCAGTACTCTTGCCTGGAAAATACCATGGACGGAGGAGCCTGGTAGGCTGCAGTCCATGGGGTCGCTACGAGTCAGACATGACTGAGCGACTTCACTTTCACTTTTCACTTTCATGCATTGGAGAAGGAAATGGCAACCCACTTCAGTGTTCTTGCCTGGAGAATCCCAGGGACGGGGGAGCCTGGTGGGCTGCCGTCTATAGGGTCGCACAGAGTCAGACACAACTGAAGTGACTTAGCAATAGCAGACAACATATTAAAAAGCAGAGACATTACTTTGCCAACAAAGGTCTGTCTAGTCAAGGCTATGATTTTTCCCATAGTCCTGTTTGGATGTGAGAGTTGGACAATAAAGAAAGCTGAGTGCCGAAGAATTGATGCTTTTGAACTGTGGTGTTGGAGAAGACTCTTGAGAGTCCCTTGGACTGCAAGGAGATCCAACCAGTCAATCCTAAAGGAGATCAGTCCTGGGTGTTCATTGGAAGGACTGATGTTGAAGCTGAAATTCCAATATTTGGGCCACCTGATGCAAAGAGCTGATTCATTGGAAAAAACCCTGATGCTGGGAAAGATGAGGGCAGGAGGAGAAGGAGACAACAAAGGATGAGATGGTTGGATGGCATCACCAACTCAATGGACATAAGTTTGGGTAGACTCCGGCAATTGGTGATGGACAGGGAGAGCTGCAGTCCATGGGGTCGCAAAGAGTCAGACACGACTGAGCGACTAAACTGAAAGTGAACTGAAACATCTATATTTCAAATAAAGATTTTAAGTCAATAACCTCATCTTTCATCTTAAGAACTACAAAAACAACCAGTTAAAATAAGCAGAAGACAGTATAAAAGAAAATATGGAAATAAAATAGAGAGTACAGAAAAATAGAAAAAAGTCAATGAAACCAAAGCTGGTTCTAGGAAAAGATCAAGGCACATAAGTGAGTGTGATTGAAAGAAAATGAGCTCAGTCCAAATCAGCTGAACCCTACAGACTCATGAGCCAAATAAATATTTATTGTTTTCTGTTTCTGATTCTGATGGTTGTTTGCTATGCAGTGTGATCGTGGCAGTAGACAACTGAGGCAGTTTAAAATAAAAGGTCTCACAAAAACAGAAACTTAAATTTCTTTGGGGGTGGCCATGCACATAGTTTATAACCTCCCTTAGGAGGAGTAGCCAGATTAAGATGTGGCCAATGAGATGTAAGCAGAAGTATACTGTATTTCTGGGAAGCTTCCTCAAAAGGAAGCAGTGATTTTTTGCAATGGCTGGAGCTTGAACAGCAATTGTCAACAATGAAGCAACACGCTCTATATCTAGTGGAGCAGCAACTTGGAAGAAATTTGGGTCTCTGGTGACGTTATAGAGTCACTCTATCAACCTTGGACTGCCTACCTTCAGACTTTTCTTATGGGAGAGATAAATGAACATCTATTCAAGCAACTATCATTATTTTTTCCATTATTGCAACCAGAGCTAATCCTAACTAATAGTATACCCTCTCCCTAACATGAGACTGGAGTTTGACAAGTAGCTCTAGGTAATGTGGTGAAGTTTTATAGGTGAAAATATGGATGTGGAGAAAAGTGAGCATTTAGACTAACTTAAGGGATAACAGCAGAGAAGGCAATGGCACCCCACTCCAGTACTCTTGCCTGGAAAATCCCATGGATGGAGGAGCCTGCTGGGCTGCAGTCCATGGGGTCACGAAGAGTTGGGCACGACTGAGCGACTTCACTTTCACTTTTCACTTTCATGCATTGGAGCAGGAAATGGCAACCCACTCCAGTGTTCTTGCCTGGAGAATCCCAGGGACGGGGGAACCTAGTGGGCTGCCATCTATGGGGTCGCACAGAGTCGGACATGACTGAAGCGACTTAGCAGCAGCAGCAGCAGCAGCAAGGGATAACAGAGGGAATTTCCCTAGGAAAGAGGTATGGGAATACAACTAGGCTGTATGCAGTTTCTCTTCTGAGCAAATCCCGTGAGAACCCACATCATACTCTCAGATTTTTGACAGTATCCTCAGTGCCTCAGCCAGTGCCTCACACATAGGACAAGCCCAAGTAAAACTTGTTGAAAGAATAAAGAGTTGTTTTCATAATTGACATAATCAACAACTCAATTTACTTGTGTGATCTGAAAAACTTTGGGAAAGTTCCCACCTTGTCCCCATCCAAAATTTCTTCCCTAACTTACCATTACCTGCTACAGCATCTGAAACTCTCATAATGTTTATTTATTTGTTCATTTTTGGCTGCACTGGGTCTTCATTGCTGCATGTGAGCTTTCTCTAGTTGCAATGCATGGGCATTGTAGTGGATTTTCTTGTTGCAGAGAACAGGCTCATGGGCTCAGTAGTTGCAGCTCACCGGCTTAGTTGCCCCGAGGCATATGGGATCTAGTTTCCCTGCCAGGGATTAAACCCATGTCCCCTGCACTGGGAGCATGGAGTCTTAACCACTGGACCACCAGGGAAGTCCCCCATATATATATATTTTTATTGATCAACATGTGTCAGGTCATGGGTTCAACTTCACGGGAGGTGAAGTTGCTCAGTCGTGTCCGACTCTTTGCAACCCCATGGACTGTAGCCTATCAGGCTCCTCCGTCCATGGGATTTTCCAGGCAAGAGTGCTGGAGTGGATTGCCATTTCCTTCTCCAGGGGATCTTCCCAACCCAGGAATCTGAACCCAGGTCTCCCACATTGCAGACAGACGCTTTACTGTCTGAGCCACCAGGGTGGTGAGCAAAACAGGTGTGGGTCTTTCCATCAGAGAGCTTCAGTGCAGTGAGGCAGAAACAACAACAACAAAAATATGTGAACTAAAGATGTCCCTAGTTGTCCAGTGCTTAAGACTCCACGATCTCAAGGCAGGGGGCACAGGTTTGGTCCCTAATTGGGGAACTAAGATCCCACTTGCCAAGTGGCACAACCAAAAAATATATATATGCATGTGAACTACTAATTACCATTCGGAATAAGAGCAAGGAAAGAAATAATAATGGCGGAAACTCTTGTGGACAAGGTTAGGGGTGAAACCTCTCAGGAAGGGAGACAGCTAAAGGACAAGAACAAACAGCTATGGGCTTCCCTGGTGGCTCAGAGGTAAAGAATCCACATGCCAATGCAAGGGACATGGGATTGATTCCCAGTCAGTCCTGGAAGATTCCACATGCTATGGAGAAACTAAGTTCGTGTGCCACAACTACTGAGCCTGTGCTCTAGAGCCCAGGAGCCACAACTGCCAAGCTCACATGCCCTAGATCCTGTGCTCCACAGCAAGAGAAGCCACTGCAACGAGAAGCCCACACACTGTAATGGAGAATCGCCCCAGCTCACTGCAACTAGAGAAAGGCCTGTGTAGCAACGATGAAGACCTAGCACAGCCAACAATTAAATAAGTTAATTTAAAAAATTAAAAAAAAAGGACAAACAGCCATGAAGAGAATTGGATGGCAGAGCTAGTGGGATCATCTGGACTGAGGGAACCACATGCACAAACGCTCTGAGGTGTGTTCCAGGAATGAAAGGGGGTTGGAGCTTTGTAAGAGAGGGGAGTGACACATAAAGGCCGGAGAGGTCAGCGCAGGTGAGATCACGTGGGCACTTGCAGACCATGAGCAGGAGTTTGGACTTTATTCTAAGCACAATGATAAGCCTTTGATAAGCTTAAAGTAAAGGAACACGAGGATCTAGTTTTGCATTAAGAAAGTCACTCTGGCTGCTGTGGGAAATTGGACAGAGGCCAGCATGCAAGCAGGGAGACCAATGTGTGAGACGGCCCCCATGTGAGAGATGAGGATGGCTTAGACCAGGGAGCGGTGATGGGGCTGGAAAGAAGTGGAGGGATTCAGGGTGTGTTTTGGAGGCAGACTGGCCCACATTGGGTGAGGTATTAGATGTGGGAGCTGAGTGGGTGGGGAGGGATCAAGTGTCTGGTTGAGCAATTGTGTAGGTGGTGCTACCTTACACTGAGGTCAAATATGCTGGGGGAGGTGGGAGTCAAGACTTTGATTTTGATCACATAGATTTTGATGTACTTGTAAAACATACTCTCTGGGGCTGTCCAGGAGAAAGTAGAATATTTCAGTTTGGAGCTCAGGGGAATGCTTAGGATTGGTAATATAAATTTGAGAGTCACTAGCCTGGGGTTGTTACTTAGGACCTTTGGAATAGATGGAATCAACCAGAGAGAGAGAGAGTAGGGTAGAGCCAAGCCTAGAGGTACTCCAACATTGAAGGAAAGACAAGTCTGCAAGGGAGGCTGAGAAGGGAGCCTTAAGGTCATTTGTATGCTGCTCGTCATCTCCAGCAGAATGGTTTAGAGTTTCGAGGAGGCTGACAAATAGCATCTCTTTTCTTCCGCCTAAAATCAGAATCAATCAAAAGAGACACACTTATGAGTCAGACAGGAGATAAGAATATCACCTCTATTAATCATAAGGCTGCCTGGAGAAAGTAGAGTTGTCTGTGAATAGGCTGCTAATATGAGCAGCCTGTCTCAATCACCCTGTCCACATAGAAACAGGAAACCAGCCCCAGGATCACAGTGTCCAGTTCTGCTCTTGCCTGGCTATAGCTGAGGGCCTGGCACTCAGCAGGTGCCCATGTGCATGGCATGAATGGATGTCAGAATTGAAACCAACCTCACAGATCATCCGGGAATTCCCTGGGAAGCTGACCAATGCCAGTGCCCGTGTTACAATCCATGTTATAGTCTGGTTTTATCAGCATTTCTGGGGACAGAGTTCAACGCAACAGTATTCCATTCAAGTCTTGCCGGGTGATTCCACTGTGCAGCCAAAGTTAACAACTATTGCTCTTGGGAATCCCCTGGTGGTCCAGTGGTTAAGACTGTGCTTCCACTGCAGTGGGTGTGAGTTCGATCCCTGGTTGGGGAACTAAGATCCCACATGCCATGTAGTGCAGCCAAAAATAAACAAAAAAAATTTTTTTTAAGTTTTTTGTGAAAGCCAAGACACCATTGCTCTGACCCAGTTCCTCATTTTCCCAACGGAAATACTGAGCTGTAGAGTAATTATGGGGGTCATCTGTAACTTGTGGGCTCGTCCCAGCCCTGCTGCCGACTGCCTGAGTGGCTGGGACAAGCCTGTTTCTGTCTCTGGGGGTCAGTGTCCTCCTCTGGGAAATGAGGATGGGACATTTGATCTCTAGCAGGAAGTTCACCACTGAAACAGCAGAGGAGCCCAGCTAAGAAAGGTCTAATCGGCTGGGGATGCCCCTTGGGCCCACATTTGTCCTCTTCTATGTCTGGCTCTGCCCACCCACGGCTAAGTCATCTTCTTTTCATGCCTTTCCTGCCCTCTCTATGTATTGGCATCAGTCACAAGTGTTTTGAAGGTGAGCCTATCTCTTCTGCCGACCAGAGACATCATTGGTGCAACCCGCCCTCTTTCCTGCCACATGAATTTGGTGACCAAGAACTCATAAGTGTGTTGTCACAATATAGGCAACCAGAAGTGATTCATGCAACGAGAAAGCCTGGGTAATAAGGATTGTCAATGATTCCTTCTATAAATTCACATGGAGTGTTGGGGAGCAATGTACTGGCCTTTAAAAGTGATTGTTTCTGCAACACGGATGGACCTAGAGATTGGCATACTGAGTGAAGTAAGTCAGACAAAGACAAATATATGATATTTTTTATATGTGAAATCTAAAAAGAAATTATATAAATGAATTCATTTACAAAATAGAAACAGACTCACAAATTTAGAGAACTTATAGGTACCAGACGGAGAAGGCAATGGCACCCCACTCCAGTACTCTTGCCTGGAGAATCCCATGGACAGGGGAGCCTGGTGGGCTGCAGTCCATGGGGTCACTAAGAGTCAGACACTACTGAGTGACTTAACTTTCACTTTTCACTTTCATTCATTGGAGAAGGAAATGGCAACCCACTCCAATATTCTTGCCTGGAGAATCCCAGGGACGGAGGAACCTAGCGGGCTACCGTCTATGGGGTCGCAGAGTTGGACACGACTGAAGCGACTTAGCAGCAGCAGCAGCAGCATAGTTACCAGAGGGGAAAGGGAAGGTGGGGGAAAGGAATAGTTCGGGAGTTTGGGATAGACATGTACACACTGCTATATTTAACATGGATAACCAACAAGGACGTACTGTATAGCACAAGGAACTCTGTTCAATGTCATGTGGGAGCCTGGATGGGAGGGGAGTTTGGGGGAGAATGGGCACATGTATATGTATGGCTGAGTCCCTTTGCCATCTGAAATTGTCACAATATTATCAATCAGCTACATTCCAATATAAAATAAAAAGCTTAATAAATATAAATTTTAAGAAGTGTCTGTTTCTTCAGCAACTTGTTAAGAGCTCAATATGAGGATGAATAGAATCTGGGAGCTGGAAAGGAAACAGGCCTAGAGCAAGGAGGAAGCTATATAAATCTCATTCTCACACTGAGAGGGTTCTTCCTGGCCAGGGTACTTATTAGGTACCTGGCTGAGAATTGATTCTGGGTAACTGCTTTGTTTAGCAGATTGGGAAGCTCAGGTCTGGCAATACTGCCAATGACTTGCCCAAGGTCCTATAGCTTATTGGCCGAAGACAGCCCAGACTCCTGACTCCTCTTCTCTGAATATCTCAGCTGCCTCCTTCTACCCCAAAATGACCTTCAGGGAGGGACTTGTTTAATTTTATAAGCTGGTGGGGCTTGTGCTAAAGACTTTGAAGGGGAAATGTCAAAAAGAATAGACAAAAGGATAAAGACGGGGGATCACAAACCTCAGTGTTCCTTGGAGGGCCTGTCTTGTCTTTCTCTGACACTTCTCAGCCGGCCCTCCATCCTGCCTCACCCAGCCTCACTGTGGGCAGCCTCCAAAGTGCAGCTCTAGGCTTTCTGCTGGGCCTCTTCGGCACCCACTTCCTGGAGCACATGTACCCTCGCATCACCCTAGCTCCTGTGACACGTGGACACACCCGCATCTGGTGCTCTAGCCTTGAAGCTGACAGTTCTTTCCATAGCTGATTCTAGGGTATTTCCCTATGTAAATAGGGTTAGATCCATTGGAGATCAAAATTGGAATTTTTCTTTCCTCTGCGAATCTGTCTCATTTGGGGCTTCCAGGATCCCCCGGTCTTCCAGACACAAAACTTTCAGATCACCTGAGGCTGAGGGGGTAGGGAGGCAGGAATGGAGACTTGGTGTCTAATGGGTCCAGAGTTTCAGTTTGGAGGAGGAGACAGTTCTAGAGATGGATGGTGACAACGGTTGCACAACAGTGTAAATGTACTTAATGCCACTGGGCTGCACATTTTAAAATGGTTGCAGTGGTCCCTTTTATGTTATATATACTTTATCACAGTTAAAAAGAAGACAAAACACAAAACTTTCAAGTCATCCTTGACCTGTGGCTACTTTGCTTTCTCATCCCAACTCACTGTGTTACCAGGTCATGCTGATTTTTCACTTAGTGGAGGTTCCTCAAACTTTCACATCCTGCAGCATGACCAGTGGAGGTTGTTAGAATTATCAGTTCCCAAGGCCCACCTGCTTCCCTCTTTAGTCTGGGGGTAGGGCCTGGAATCTGCCTTTTAAAATATTTATTTATTTATGTAGGTCTTACATAAAGGGTCTTAGTTGGGTCATTGGGTCTTAGTTGCAGCACTCAGGATTTTCATTCCATCAGGCAGGATCTCTAGTTGTGGCACGTGGCTCAATAGTTGCCACGCACAGACTTAGTTGCCCAGTGGCATGTGGGATCTTAGTTCCCCAACCAGGGATTGAACCCATGTCCCCTGCTTAGCAAGGGGGATTCTTAACCACTGGACCACCAGGGAAGCCCCTGGAATCTGCATTTTAAACCTACTTCCCAACAAACCTGACGCGAGTGGACCATAGACCACACTTGGAGAAATACTGCCCTTCACCTCCTTTTGGCTTTGTCCCTTTGTCTCCTTTCCATGACCCTTTCCCGCCCCGGCTGGCCTTCATCACCTCACACCTGGATTACTGCAACAGCTGGCCTGCCTTCAGCTAGCCTGCCTTCAGCTAGCCTTTCTCTGCTCCAGCCTCCCCAGCTGCCAGGACCCATCTTCTGCAAATATCTTTGGCATCACATCACTTCCCTGCTCAGAAGTTTACCATGGCTCCCCCAGACCTATGAGATCCTAGCTTAAGTCAACCAGCTGGGAGCCAGCCAACTCGGCCTCCCATTCTTTCTCTCCCGTCCTTTCCTAGTCACTCCAGCCAGCCAGCTTCATTGGTCACTTCTTTCTACCCCCACCCCCCCCCCCACTGCACCGTGCCCAGAACACCTCTTGTGACTTAGGGGGAATTATGAAAACTGTTGAGACTCCCTAGTCCGTTTCTCAGCACATCCATCTCCCCGCCCCCTATCGCGGCTTGGCCGTTCACTTCGCACAAGTTGTTTCACCTCTCTGTGCCTTAGTGTTCTCATTTTCTCATCTGTAAAATGGAGATCTTAATGGTACATCCTCATGGGTTTGCAGAGACGATGAAAAGAAACACTAGGTGTCAAGGGGACCTAGAATATTGCCTGACGTGAAGTAAGTGCCATGTTAAGTGCTAGCTATTATTACTTAATCATTGTTATTATGGCCCCTTGCAGCAAGCTCTTCCCTGGAAACCACTTCTGTTTGGAATAGCTAACTGGTTGAGTTCTCTGTCAGACCTTGCCAGATCTGGCAGAGGTGGTTAATTGCTAAGTATCTGGGTTCCAATAAGCAGCTCTGCATGAGACAACCTGAGGAACTGGGCTGCCTACAAAGCGTTAATTACGTCCATTAATTTCTAGCCAACTAGAAGGAGAGGAGGTGAGATTTGAAATCAAGATTTTTCCAGGGTAAGTAGGATGATGTTAGGATACTTCACAATACCCTAAAGAGAATGTGCAGGTTATTTCCTCTGGTCTTTCTAGACTCCTTCTCCCTATACCTCAGGTCCTAGTGGCCCGGCTTCCTCATCTCACTCCGTGGGTTCTTTCTTTGGAGCCTCACAAGAAGTACCTTCTTCTGTAGTGGTTCCCAGTCTGAGAGCCCTGTGCCTTGTGTCTCTGCAGTCTTAGTCTGTAAATAATCTACCACCCACATTTCTGTTCTACTTTCCAAATCCACCTCTATGCTTGTGTGGCAAATACAGTAAGTTCCTTTAAAAGCCCCACTGAATTCAGTCACTGCTTGTCATTACGTATTCTCTTTCTCTATCTAGTGAATAATACCCTGGAGACACCATGTGTTCAGTTCCAGACTGTGGCCATAAAGTGAATATCATAATAAACCAAGTCACGTGAATTTTTTTGTTTCCCAGTGCATATCAAATGTATGTTTACAGTATACTGTAGTCTATTAAGTGTGCAGCAGCATTAGGGCTTAAAAAACAATGTTCAGTTCAGTTCAGTCGCTCAGTCGTGTCTGACTCTTTGTGACCCCATGAATTGCAGCACGCCAGGCCTCCCTGTCCATCACCAACTCTAGCGTTCACTCAAACTCGTGTCCATCGAGTCAGTGATGCCATCCAGCCATCTCATCCTCTGTCGTCCCCTTCTTCTCCTGCCCCCAATCCCTCCCAGCATCAGAGTCTTTTCCAATGAGTCAACTCTTCTCATGAGGTGGCCAAAGTACTGGAGTTTCAGCTTCAGCATCATTCCCTCCAAAGAACACCCAGGACTGATCTCCTTCAGAATGGACTGGTGGGATCTCCTTACAGTCCAAGGGACTCTCAAGAGTCTTCTCCAACACCACAGTTCAAAAGCATCAATTCTTTGGTGCTCAGCCTTCTTCACAGTCCAGGTCTCACATCCATACATGACCACTGTAAAAACCATAGCCTTGACTAGACGGACCTTTGTTGGCAAAGTAATGTCTCTGCTTTTGAATATGTCATCTAGGTTGATCATAACTTTCCTTCCAAGGAGTAAGCGTCTTTTAATTTCATGGCTGCAATCACCATCTGCCACGATTTTGGAGCCCCCCAAAATAAAGTGTGACACTGTTTCCACTGTTTCCCCATCTATTTCAAGTTGGCTTAAAGCTCAACATTCAGAAAAAGCAATGTACATACCATAATTAAAAAATACTTTATCACTGAAAAAATGTCAAGCATCATCTGAGCCTTCAGCAAGTCATAGTATCATCAAAGATCTCAGATCACCATAAAAATATAGCAACAGCGAAAAAGTTGAAAACATCACAAGAATTACCGAAATGTCATACAAGGACACAAAGTGAGCAAACACTGTTGCAAAAATGGCACTGATAGAATTGTTTGATGCAGGGTGGCCAGAAACCTTTGTTTAAAAAAAAAAAAAAGAGTACCTGCGAAGTACAATAAAGTGAGGTATGACTGTATTAAGAGTTCAACTACTTTTGGGTTGGGATAGATTGGGGAAGAGTTTTGACATTTAAAGGGGCTGTTGATGTCACAAAGGTCCCATGGGATCAGTGAGAGCCCTGGGAGTAGCTCTGAGCTCTCTGGTTCTGAGTTTTCTTATCTGTGAAATGGAGGTGAATCACAAGCGTCTGTTTTTGTAAGGGCAGGAAACACAGATGTGGCGGTGGGGAGGGGGCAGCAGGCTGCATGAGGATCAGATGAGACGGTGGTAGGACGGTCCTGGGAGAGGGAGCATGTCCAGGCAGGGGAACATACTGCTTCGGTACTGCTGGTTCTTTTCCTTGTACTGGGTCCAGCCCGACCAGCTGGGCCCGGAAGCCCCAAGCTGTGAAGGTCTTTCCAGGAGTCATGTTTTCTTTTGCCTTTCCCCACCCCTGCTGGTTTTCTGTGGAACAAAAACAACAAGAGCTGCTCCTCTATGTGACTGACAAACAGCCACAAAGTTCCTCTTATCTAGTCTAGCAACTGCTGTGGCCTCAGAAGGTGCAGTGTTTGTCTCTGTTTAGTCATGGTTGCCTGGGCAACGTACTTGTTCTCTCTTTCCCACTGTGTGACTGTGGGTATGTTTTTCCCCTTTCTCATAGGGAAGGGCTGGATGACCAGAGAGGGCTGTATGTTTGCTGGGCCATCTCCTGAGTTTCCTTTTTTCATCTGTTGGTTCTTATTTGGCTGGAAATCAGCATATGGGAAGTCTGCAGATGAGCCTAAGAGTGGAAAAGCCCCTCAGTTTGTGAGATGGGGAGGGGATGGGAGAGATGAGGGGAACTGGGGGAGTAGCTGCCTGATGCAACCTTTGTGTCCATTCTACCAGCTGTGAAGTCTGCACAGCCAGGAAATTGATTAAATGGGCAGGTGCAGACAATGAACTTGGCATCATGAGTTGAGAGCTGAGGAGCAGAAAGGGAAGTTGGGATTTGAGAGACCAGCAAGCAGGGTAAGGTTGTGAAGAAGAGGTTTAGTGATTCTAAACAAATAGGCCTACATGTGTGACCTTTACAGTGAAAGAAGCCTGCCATTTGAAATATATCTGGTCAGTGATGGGTGCAAGAAAAGGAGCCAAGACCTCTTGGCCCTTGAGGTTTATGGCTCAGGAAGGTCAAGGAGTTCCTTTAAATTTCAAGTGACAAAGAGGTAGGTGCATATGCTACAGGAAGCTGAGATGGAATGGAGTCACTCACACAGGAGTGATTCCCTCCCTTGGGAAACTGAGGGGCTTAGACCACAGCTTAGGGCCCATGGTGGCTCCAGGTAAGGACACAGTGGAGGAGACAGTGAATGCCCAGAATCAGAGAAATGGCTGGACCCCAGATGCCAGAGACATGGGGCCCAGGAAAGGGTGATGGGTAAGGAAGGATGCCTCCAAGGAGAGACAGAGGAGGGAAGTGGAGTTGGGATACTTAGACTTGGCCGTGCCCAAGGGGCTGGTGGGTTTTGTGAGCAAAATCTCAGCAGTAACAAGTGGAGCAGCAGAGCTTGAGAGCATCTCCCCTTGGGGGAGTGGAATGGGGTTTGAGCCATCCTATATACCGTGTGTCCTTTTCTCACTGAGGCCCTCTTAGCTCCTTTTCCAGTGTCAGTGGTCTCCTGTGGGCGGTATTAAGGTAAATGTACTAAGTGATCTGGATGATGTTTCAGAAGGGGAGAAACCCATTTGCGTTTATTTGGTTCCCCCCTTCTTGCTCCCTCACATGGACACCGTGCCATTTTCTTTTGGGGCCTTTCTTGGGGTACCCTTCCTTGCAAATCACCCCTCAAGCTGAAGTTGTACGTTAGTAGTCACCTCATCACTTACTCCCAAGCTGCCATATGAAAGGAGTGGGAGAGAGGGATGGATGGAAGATTGGGTCCCAATTTGCCATAATAGCTGTGTGACTTTCGGCAAGTCACTTCAGCGGGCTGAGTCTCAGCTTCCTCACCCGTACAATGGGGGTGTTGTGACAGATTTGCAAGATCATGGCTGTAGCACAGGCCTGCCACTCAGGTGGTGCCCATGAGCAGATGAGTCAGAAAAACAGTACCCCAACCACCATTAGGGCCTCTACTACCCACTCTGTTTTAAGCTCAGGCAGACACCAGGTTTATTTTTAGAAAAAAAAAAAGAGCAAAGTTTATTGAAATTTCAAGCTACATTTGAAAAATCAAAATCCAAATCCTGGAGACATAACATCAGGATAAGGTGTTAGAAAGTGGGAAGTGTTCAACTGCCACAAAACTCCCTAGAGACAAGCTCCCTGAGCACATCACCCAGGCATCATCGGGTCAGAGTTATTCCCTTGTCCATGAGAGGACACCGGCAAGCTGATCGTTCTCTGCACTTGAAAGTTTTCCACAACCGTTAAAAACAAAACAAAGTTTTCAGATGACAAAGTCCCAGCTGATCTTCTCTCAACCCCATTCTATGTAGTCAGCACCAGTGAATGGTGGGTTTGGCATTCAGAAGGGGACCTCACATGTATTCAGGGGACATATGGGGCAAAGGTTGCAGCAGCAAGGCATTTAGAGGCTGGCCCCCTCCCTGCCTTTACTCTTTTTTTTTTAATATAAATTTGTTTATTTTAATTGGAGGCTAATTACAATATTGTATTGGTTTTGCCATACATCAACATGAACCCACCACGGGTATACACGTGCCTTTACTCTTTAGTTTTACTTAACCTAAAGGACAAACTGGATCCACTTGGTAAATAAACAAATCTAAGAATTAGCCTTAAGAGATAACGGACCACTCAATACTTCCAAAGCTGATTAGGCCCTTCAACACATAGGTGTATGTGTATACGTATACATCACTACACTAAGATACAGATCTAGCCCTATGGGTATATATACGCATGTATGGCTATATAGAAAAAACTATGCCAATACTAACCAAACAGAACTTTGTAAGCGGTCATCCCAAAGCCATAATCGCACACTGGGCTGTGCACAAAGCCATGCATTACACCATATTCACCAACAGAAGGCTGACTTGGCTCAATCTCTCCCAACTGTGGCCCTGTCCTGGTGAGGCAATGGAGGAGAGAGAGGTTGCCTCTGCTTAAACCACAATTGGTTTCTCCATAAGACAGCTGTTGTCAGGTTGAAGCTGTTGAAGATGTCCATGGAAATGAAAAAAACAGACCCCTTAGACTTTCTGGAGCAGCCCGTCTCAAACTACCTTTCTCCTTTGCCAGTTGCTGCTAAATTGCCCAGGCTCTGGGAGCCCACAGGGCGCAGTGGCATTAGAGGCTCACTGGCTTGGGGTGATGAGGCCCCATGCAACTCAGCCTCTAGAGACCTACTCTTTGTCAGGGGTCTGTCACTGGAGTGGACCCAGGTGGCCATGTCCTTGGGACATCTCTTGGCACCAGCTAGGCTAGGTGTAAAGTTCTCCACGTGAGATGACGCTTGGGGAGCCAAAAAACAAACTGGAAAGAACTAGGTAGGACAAGTTTAGTGGCTCTGCCCACCCTGAGGACAGAGCCACTTACACCGCAGAACCACCAGGGGCCTCAGGGGTTTCTGGGGTTTCGGGAGCTGGCTCCTCAGGGCTCAGACGGGACTGGAACTTCTCCAGCTGCTCTGGGCTTGCCAGGGTCTTCAAGAGAGTATTCTCCCGCTCCAGCTGGGAGTTCTTCTCCACCAGCTCCCGGATCTGCTCCTTCAGGATCTCCACCTCCTCTCTCACAGCATACATCAGATGATTCTTCACTAGATCCTGTCCCGGAGAAGATGACAGAGGCATCCGTTAGCCATGGCGGCCCCTCTGCAGCACTGCACCCTGGCCATCAGGGTGCCTGCTGTCTCTCACATCACTGACCACCATACTTCCCTCAGCATGCTGGCCCTGTGTGGCCCTGTTCCTCCCGCCCCTTTCTCCCAAGCACGTAAAGCCACGCTCAGAAGAGCTGTGGGATCGGGGCCACCCCTGAGTTGGGAGCCCAGCTTTGAACTACATAGGACTCTCCCCCAATAAGTTTCTAATAACTTTCAAAGCTGGCCTCTTGGGAGCCTTTTGGGTGCGACTTATGCTGGCTGGTGGTGGTTCGCTCTATCTCCATTTCCATATAAGGTCCCGCTGCTGGCCCTGATCCCAGGGAACACCTGCAATGCACCCCTTACTGTCAGTCTGCTTGACACATCTTCACCGAGAGGAAAATGGGCTATTTTGGAGCCTCTCCCACTCCTCATAATCCAGCATACTGAGCTGCAGCTGCTCTGCAGCCTGGCCAGACAGGACACTGGCCCTGGGGGAAGCTACCAGCATGGCCGCATCCTCTCTGAATTCGGATAACTGCACCGGAGGCAGAGAACAATGTCCTTAGGCTCCCGGGCACAATGACGTGGTTGCTAACTGCTCGATGCCCCAAAGCCCTGTAGCCACTGTGGCTGCTTGGTGGAATATGACCTCTACCTGGTAAGGAGAGGAAGAAGGGATTGTCGGCGGGGGGGGGGGGGGGGCGTGGCTTTGCCTCCTGTCTCCTCCCAACTCCTGACCCCAGCCCAGGCTCTGCAGAGGCACTGCAGTGTGCTTATATCCAATGAGCTCTGGCCCCTGCCAAGTGTGGGATGTAGACAAATGCAGGTGTCTGAGCTCCCTGCCCTGCCATGGGCCCAGGAGGGAGCCAGCCATGGCTGTAAAGCCCTGCAATTGGAGAAGAAGGAGGAGGAGGAGGAAAGGAGAGGGCCCAGCAAGTGTGGACTGGAAATGCCCTAAAAGGTGCCATTCCTATGGGACTCTACTCCAGGCCTCTAAGGGGAGAGGAGACAGGCTGTCAGCTTCCCCAGGCTCTTGGCTTTCGCACCCACCCCCTCACCACTGCCGTGAGTTACATAAGCAGAAGACAGGTCTGGGAATGACAATGACGCAGTGATGCCACTCACCATGGCCTGCTCGATCTTGTTGTCTATAGCCACCACACTGGCTCCAGAGGCACTGTCAAGACAAAAAGGAAAGCGACCACGTTACCCACTTGGTCACAGTCTTAAGTACCTGGTAGTGGTGGCCACAAGGTCCTCCCTCTGGCCCAGTTCTTCCTCTCTATCACAACCCTGGCCGGGAGTTTCAGGCACTTTGTCCCCAGGTCCCTCTCTGGCCCCTGCAGGAAGCTGCACCACCCCACCAAGGCCAGCTGCCGGCCACTGCTGTATGGAGCTCCGCGGGGAGCGGCGCGCAGGTCCGGGGGTGCACGGGCCAGCAGTGGCCTGCTCGGTGACGTGCCAACAATGGGGGCGCGCGGCCCAGCGAGTCGCCTGCTGCCGGCCCATTACGGCGCCAGCCCACAAGGTCCAAGGCAAACCTACCGAGCTCTGTAGCTAGCTAGGAATTTCTCCTCGGCTCAGAAGCTTCCGGTCTGCTCCCCAACGGCGCACGGCGCGCGGCCAGCCTCCCGCCCAGCCCTGCCGCCTCTGCCTCCGGCTGTGGCAGCTCGTTCTTACGGCGCAGCGGCCGCAGGGACGCTCCGACGGCGGATCCAGGCGCGGCGGTGACCACCCCCCCCCGCGTCCCCTACCTCCGCCCCTTCCCAGGATGCTGCACCGCGGGGAACGGGGGCCGCCGGCACACGGCTCGCTCGCAGATCCCGCTCGCAGCCCAGCCCCCGCCGCCGGCGCCCGGGCTCCGGAGCTGTGGCCAACTGTTACCTGTTATCCAGCTTAACGGAAACCACATCCCCTCCAAGCAGGGAAGAGAAGAAGGAGATGTTGAAATTGTGCAGCTGATAGACCGCCACCTCCATGGGGGTCTGATACATTTCGGTGTTCATGGCTCGGGCTGCCGGGGAGCTCTGGCCGGGCTGCGGGCTGGACTGGGCTGGGCAGGCTGGGCGGCCGCCGGCGGCTGGCGCGCTGCGCGGGGCTGGGCTCTGCGCGTTGGGCCCTGGAGCTAGGAGGGGGCGAAGGCTGCCAAGAGGACCCAAAGCCGGGCGGGCGTTCCAGAGTTGAAGGGAAGTGACTCGAGGGGTGTCACCTAGCGTGTCACAAACTCCACGGCCGCCGGTCCAACCCAGACTCGGAGATATTTCGGCTCCTTCTTCTTTATATAGGAGGAGCCGGCTGCGTCACATGGCGTCAGGGGCCATGCAAATGAGTCCTGTACCAGGCTTTGTGACCCAGTTAAACCACATCCCCTCCCTGAACCTTAGGCTGGGACTGTAAACAGTTCAGCACTTTTTTGTGCCAACTGGCATCTCCAAAGAGGGCTCTGGAGATTGGTAAAAAACAAACTGGAGCTGATTTCTTAGAGAAATGAGAAGTAGAAATGCCATCGTAGGAGCTAGGAAGCGTTTGGTAGAGGGTGGCGCTGGTTTTAAAAGCTCTTCCTCAGATGTCAGCCAGCACACTCGCCTGTCTTTGCCATGCGATCACAGGCTGCCGCCCTGGATACCCACCCTCACCACCAGTCTCCTCATTGCTTCCTGCCACCTGCCTTCTTGGCCTCTCTCCTGCACACAGACTTTGTCACCTGCAGGTCCCCTCTCCCAGCCAGCTTGCCCACTGGCTTGCCCCTATCCCCAGTACCTATCCACTCACCTCATCCTCAGATGTACCTGTCCAACTACTGACACATGCACAGATCTGTGGCATGCACAGACTAGCCAATCTGTATGTGCTAGTGTGCTTGCATGGAGGACACTGTAAGTGTTTAGGAACTCAGATGAATTGGGGAACATGCACAGGAGAGCAGCTGGCGGCAGGCAGGTGGCAGAGGGGATGGGGAGGAGCCAGTAGGGGAGTGGGCACTGCAGTGACCACAAGATGCCAGAAAATACTTTTTACATTTTTTGGCCATGCCACGCAACAGGTGGGATCTTAGAGTTCCCTGATCAGGGATCAAACGTACTCCCCCTGTGTTGAAAGCTCAGTCTTAACCACTGGACCACCGGGGAAGTCCCTCATGTCCTTATTTTTAAAGACAAGATTTTGTTACTTTCCTACAAACAGCTAATGACAACAAAATTATGAGTCAAGGCTATATATAAACCATCCTCGGAGAATACCCTGTGATGGGGTCCAGTTATATACAGGGTTACAGGGTACTTCATAAACAGATTCCAAGTCACAAGGAGGATGAGGTGATTGTTGCCTACTAAAAATTACACGTTTCCATCAAAATATATTTTCATTCTTTCTAGCCTCAATCTTAAAAAACAAAAACAAACCAAACCATCAGAGGCTCGAAGTCCTTTTATCCTGCTCTTTCCTAAGTGAGGCACCTAGTGGACAGAAGGAGAACTGCAGACAGATGGAGCAATCTAGAGAAACGGGACAGTTGACGCAACTGGGAGTATTATTTACACCAACTCAGGACCATAAGGAGAACATCGGGTTCCACCACATATACAATAGTTTGGATGAAGCTAGGGCCAGTACCCATGAATCAGTTTGTGATTCAGGCTATGGTCCAAAGAAATAACTTAGTGCAATCACAGTATTGGAAAAGTACTGGGGGCTTATCAGCAAAGGCTATTATTATTTGCTTCAGGATATTTCACCTAACTAGGTGCCTGGCATGGACACTCTGGCCAAGGCCCCAGTTAAGCCTAGTCTGAAGGCCTTAATTTTCTCTAGGCTGCCAGTGCAGTTATGCCACCGAATAGCCAACATTTTTTAGTATGATATGAAACTCTGAATGGATCGTGTGTGCGTGCTAAGTTGCTTCAGTCGTGTCCCACTCTTTGCAACCCCGTGGACTGTAGCCTGCCATGCTCCTCTGTCCATGGGATTTTCCAAGAAAGAATACTGGAGTGAGTTGCCATTTCCTTCTCCAGGGGATCTTCCCAACCCACAGATCAAACCTGAGTCTCTTACGTCTCCTACATTGGCAGATGGGTTCTTTACCACTAGTACCACCTAGGAAGCCCTCCATTGGACCCCACCAGCAGTAATACATGGACAAAGATCATTCTGTTTGCAAAGGACTGACAAACAGATCTACCCAAGCAAACCTACTGCACTAGCCCCGGATGGTGATTTTCTTCACCCCAGTTTGGCTGGGAGACAACCCCAATCTCAGGATATCAGGTTATCCTCAGGTCACAAACTCTCTGAACAAGGTGTTCACACTAAACTGCGTGTAGTATATGGAACAAAGTGCAGACTGTATTTATAGATCATCAGGAACATTATCTGAGCAAAAAAAAAAAAAAAAACCTACAACAACAACAAAAAACCAAACCTTCTTAAATCTGGAGCTTAATCGATATTGGAATTCCCTGATATCTTAATCTGCCCTCTGTGTCACAGAGAGCTTTCCTGGTCCAGAAAGGGTCTGAGCTGACCTTTCATTTGCTTGTAAATCTTTCTTAAACTCACTATTGCTACCCACCTCAAGATTCCAAGGGAGATGATGAAAAGAAAAGAGATAAATAAGCTAGGTCAGGAGGGAGAAAACACCACCAGGAAAACAGGGCATAGGAGAGGAGAAAAACCGGCTCCTTCAATGGGAACTCCCTTATATGGAGAGAGAGGCATAAAATTCCAGGTAGTTCGGGGAGGGGAAAGCAAAGAGGTGAAGTTTGCTAGCGAGGCTGTGTTTGAACTGTACGTTGTTGTTGTTGCTCAGTCACTAAGTCGTGTACTGTAACTGTACATTAATTATACTTCGATTAGAAATAAGCTCAGTTTGAGACCCGCTGACAATAACTGCTACCATACACTGAGCTTCGGCTATGGGCCGGACGCTGTGTTGGCTGAGTTACAAACCTGGTAATGTAGGCGCTGTTACTGTCATTTTTACAGATGAAGAAACAGAGGGTCTGAGAGGCTACCTTGCCCAAGGTGGTGGCATAGTGAATAAATTATAGAGCTGGGACTCCAGCCCAGGTCTTCCTGACCTAGAGACCAGGTTTGTTCTTACTACACTTACTAGTGGGGCAGGGAGTAAATTTATTGAATGAGTGAATCAAGGCAGTTGGTGGATGTGTTGGAGGTGCCAGGAAAGTAGTGAGGGAGGAAGAAAAGGTGGGGGCAGGCCCACCTAGAAGTGTCTAGGACACCAGCAGCATGTGGGACCAGAAGAATATCCCAAGTGTCTAAATGAGCTTTATAAGAGGGCTTTGCTCACCTGCATGATTTCAAAAGGCAGCTACGCAGTCTTCAATGAAAGCCCTCTCTGTCTAGAAAACTGAAGCTATGACTCCCACCAGGTGGCTCCCAGGATGGACTACACAGTGCCCTACATGACGTAGGGAGTCTCGGAATAATAATCCAGTCAAACCTAAAGTCCCCAGGGCCCCACTAACTGACGCCCTTAATTAACTCTTTCCCCTCATTCCTGCTGTGCTCAGCTTTTAGAAGAATGAAACCAAGAGCAAGAAAACAAGCTCGTATCAGGGATGTAGTTTAAAAAAACAACTTGGAAAGTATGTCCCAGGTTCAGCCCACCCTCAGCGGATCTCTCTCCCCTGTTCACCTCTAGTTCACCAACCAGTAGTGAGAAGCACTCCCCGTGAGGCCTCATGGTTCTCAGTTTACAAATCATGGCTGGATCCCTGGACCCCAGGGTTTGCTAAACTAAGGCCACCAACCTAAATAAAAACTGTCCGTGTAGGAAGATTTTCAAACAGCAGGCATAAGGGAGATGCGGCGGGTAGTAGGGGGAGACGGAGAAATTGGAGGAACCCAGAAGGCTTTCTGCTGAACCCTGGGCACACTGGAAAATTCCTCTGTCCAGAATAGCTGCACCAGACCTTGCAGTGAGTGGTAGTGTGCGCTGTATAGGGTATCTGTGATCTGATTTGATTTTTCTGAGTAAAGTGCTGATCCATGAGGCTGTCAGCATCATTGTGCCCTGTGGACGTGGGCCCCAGGCAGGAAACAGTGGCCTAAGGATTCGACAGCACAGCCGCGCCAACGTGTGGATTTCCCGACTCCGTTTCTCCCATGCTGTGAGTTACATGACAGGCTGGACTGAGAGCCCCCACAGTCCCAGCACCCAGCTGATGAGCCGGCTCCTTTGCCAGCGCTGATCCTAGCCCTACGGCTGGGGTTTCTGTGGTTAAACAGACACAGCTGACCCTCCCCCTCCCAGGGTGACCTTCTAGATGGAGGGCAGGAGGAGGGCGAGTCAGCTCCTCAACTCTCACCATCTCAGGTCGCCCTGGAAGCCACCTGAGGCTGGATGCTGAGACCCTTGTTCCCTCATAACTGGAAGAAGTGTCTCAACATTATCACTAGTCTCTTCTTCAAAAGCCAGACTCTCTAGGGCTGGAGCCCCTTCCTATTTCGGGTTCCCACAGCCCAGGAAGACGGAGAGTGGCCAGTCTGGGCCACAGAACTCGTGGGCAGGATCTGAGCACGCTGCCGAGGTGTGGGGACCAGATTGGGGTGGGTGCGGTAGGTTGGGGGGGCAAGGAGGGGGAACATCTCACTTCCCTTTCTGTCACACTTGAAGCATTGTGTGCCACGCAGCCCAGAGGAAACTATTTATAGGCAAGTCTTCCTTATTTTCTACAGGATATGTTCCACCCCCAAGATTCAGCCCTGTTGCCAGCAAACCACAGTGTCTGTGTCAGGAGATGCAGGAAGGTATGGGACTGGCCACCAAAGAAACGCTGAGTTAGGAGCCGGACAAGGAAATCATAAAGGCTATTGAGCACCGGAGTGTCAGCACAGTTGACGGGGTGGCTGCAAACAACCCTCCCCACTCACTCCCCTCCGCGCCCCTTCCGCCTGAAGCTCCGTCTACCTCTAAGTACTTACTTGTCCCTTTTTCTGAAGAGGCTGGGGGAGAAAGGAGGCTGAAAGGCCATCATTTAGTTTGTCCTGGCTTCACTCTTCTCTCTTGCCCTCAGGTTCCACGCCAGGGGTGGGAGAGTACAGACAGGAAGGACGCTGCCACTTACATGGTTACTCTGGCCTCATGGAAAATCCCCAAAGTCCAGAAGGAGGGAAGCAAGAAGGAAAGACAGTGATAGACAAAGTGCCTTGTCCTCAGAGGGTCACGTGAACTGCTCCACATGGCTGGGACCCAGAATGTCGACTCTGGGGGGCAGGAAAATGGGGAAGAATCTGCAGGCGAAGATGCAGAAGGCAGCGGTGGGCTGCAGGGAGCCCAAGGGGAACTGTGGCAAGAGGGACACTGTCTTGGAAAAGTGGCTCTAGCAACCAATTTGGGCCAAACATTGGCACCGAATGGTGGCAGAAGCAATGAATTGTGCCTTTCAGCTCCCTCCGGACGGGGTCCCACGTGAGCTTCACAAACAATCTCCCAGTGACACTATGGATGACAGGCAGAAGCCAAGCGCCATCTGGACAAGGCATTCCACCCTTTTGACCCTCATTCAAAGAAGCCGGAAAGGGCTCTTGTCAAATCACCTTGGTTGCCCCACCTCTGGCATCTCACTTTGTGGGGAGGGGGGCGAGGTTTGTGTTGGCATCTCAGCAAGACTGGAAGTATTGGCAACGTTATCCAGGAATGCAGTTTAGTTCAGTGGATCTTAAATTTCATGAACCTTGTGTCAATATTTATGCTTGTCTCCCTTCTCCTTATGCCTTGCAGCTGGGAAAATTTACCTCAATAATTTTTCTAAGTTCTCTTCCCATTTTCCACTGTCTCCCATTACCCATCTACAAGTATGAAACAGACATTCCTGAAAAAAAAAGAGATATCAAATTCACCTCAGTAAATGGAATACCCTTAACGTCCCTCCTTCCCACACTAGTTGCCATTATCATTCAATTCAGTTCAGTTCAACTCAGCTCAAATCAAAGTAGATTAACACCTATTCAAAGTAGAAGGCACATTTTATGGAAATTAAAAAAACAAATAAACAAACTGGTAGTACAGGTCAACAGCTGTGCTTCCTTCTACAATATCCTAGGCCTGTGGCGAACTCTGAAGTCTCCCTACTGGTTAGACCTCAAGTGAAATGTTTACTTCAGGAAAAAGCCTAGGGCTTCAGGGTGCTCAGGATAGCAGTCTGGGCTTTGGGAGGGCCATACCACCAACATCACTCCATTCCCGAGAATTGGGCACGCTTGTTTCTCCCCACCCTGTCATTTGGTCCTTGTCCATCTAGACAGGGATAACAGCAGTCAGGGGCTTCCCTGGTGGCTCAGATGGTAAAGAACCCACCTGCCAATGCAGGAGACATAAGTGACTCTAGTTTGATCCCTGGGTCAGGAAGATCCCCTGGAGAAGGAAATGGCCACCCACTCTACTATTCTTGCCTGGAAAATCCCATGGACAGAAGAGCCTGGTGGGCTACAGTCTATTTGGTTGCTACGAGTCAAACACGACTGAAGCCACTTAGCATGCAACAGAGCAGTCTTTAAAACCTGGAATTTCCATGGGACCTAAGGCTCCTGTGACGTGGTTGAAAGTGCCAGGGTCCCTCACTCTGATTCCCTTCCTTTGTAAACCAAGGGAACAAAGCACAGGTCCTTAAGGGTCTCACAGTTGCCAGTGTCTTCCTTCTGAGAAGGGGGGCAATCTATGTTTAGCATGGGCGGGGTGTTCACCTCTGTCTGCCAACCTCCTGGTCTCTCTTCTTTGCCCAGCTCCTAGTGGTCTCATCCTTCCTCATATGGCCCTCCCAACTAGTGAGCATCTTCAGGTGGGCAAATAACCCCCCTCATCGTGGCCCACCTTCTGGGAATCCCTGTGCTCAACAGCCCTCCCAGAGGCTGGGAGAGGAAGCAGCAAGAACATGGCCAATCTCCATGTTTGTTCGTCTGCACCAGCCCTCCACCAGCTTCTCTGGGCCAGGGCAACCGACACTGGCAGGGCCTCTTCCCAGCCCTTCTGCTCTATGGAGCGGCCACAAGAGCCGAAATTCCAAGGCAAGCCATTTTTTTCTGGCAGTTGCTGGGGTTACTCTGAGTGGTATGTGAAGGACTTGCGGTGATTGGCAATGCTTGGAAGATGAGAGCCAGGAGGATCTTGTTGGGGACGCTGAGCCAGTAGACGAGGGGCCTGCAAAGAGGCCAGGGGCTCTGAGGTGGAGCACCTGGCTCTATTGCGGGCCCCCGCGATAGAATGGGTGACCTCTGAAGTGGTCCAGGTTCCCTGGGGAACAAAACGCTGGTAATAATGCCGGCCTCTTCAGGCACGGGGAGGCTCCCAGGCCAGGATGGGTAAGCATTATGAGCCTCCCCGGGCTCCCACATTGTACTCCTGAGGCCCTTGCTTAACTCACAGTGGAGCTATTCACACTAGGCTCACTTGAGGTGGCTCCTTGATCCTCTGTTGTGGGACTCTGTGGGCCTCTGGCTCTCCAGCCACCTCCCCCCTCCCTCGGGCTTCCTGGATGGAAAGAAGGCAGCCCAGCTGAGTGAGGTGGGGCAATGGCAGGAAGGGGCAGGCTACACACTACTCCCAGAACAGAAAGAAAGGAGAGAAACAAGGCAAGCTCCTCCCTGGACAGGCCCCCTGCCCCCACCCTCCCCAGACATGGGAACTGAGCCAGGGAGCTCAAAGGAGTTCTGGGAGAGGTTAAGGAAGGCCCCCTGCCCAGGGTTTGAGAACTGCTGACAAGGAATACACACACCTTATCAGGAGGAAAGAGCAGCACAGAAGCACACCCACACACATTTATGCAAACACCCTTTCGGCCTTTGACGAAGTCTAATTCACAGAGAGGGGCTTCCCTGGTAGCTCAGCTGGTAAAGAATCTGCCTGCAAGGGAGGAGACCCTGGTTCGAGTCCTGGGTTGGGAAGATCTGCTGGAGAAGGGATAGGCTACCCACTCCAGTATTCTTGGGCTTCCCTGGTGGCTCAGATGGTGAAGAATCCAACTGCAATGTGGGAGACCTGGGTTCGATCCCTGGGTTGGGAAGATCCCCTGCAGGAGGGTGTGGCAACACACTCCAGTATTCTTGCCTGGAGAATCCCCATGGACAGAGGAGCCTGGCAGGCTACAGTCCATGGGGTCACAAACCATCAGACACGACTGAGCAATGGAGCACAATTCACAGATAGGCAAGCCCAGGGCATCATTCAATCTCTGTCTCTCTCTCTCTCTCAGCTGATGCCAGCTTCCCCGTGACCCCAAAGGGGTAGTAAAGCAATAGGACATGGCAAGGTGACAGGGCAGGATACTCTAGACCCAGCCAGAGTGTCACAAGCCACAGCCTCTACTCTGACATCCAAGGATGACTGAGTGCTGTGCAAGGGTCATGGGTGACAGGGTCTTGGGAGTGGAAGTCAGGTGGGTATAGGGGGAACCAGCTTGATACTACACACCGTCTACCAGCTGCAAAGAAGTGCTGGTGCTGCCAGGCCCACAGTTTTCAAAGAGGTCAATTACACATTCAAAGAAATAAAAACGAGCACCATTTGTGTACCATCAATCATATGAATGCCTAAGACATGATTCCTGCAGGCTCCTCATGAGATCAGCTCTAAGGAGACCCAGTCCTGGCATAGGCATCATATGTGACTGATGGTCTGAGAAGCATGATTTGAATGGCACTGAGGAAAATTCCCCCTCAGTCCAAGCTGTTTGCCTGACCAGGCTACTGCAGTGCCTACAAATGCCACCCTCCGAGTCACACCTTAGAGTTCTAATGGAATTCTTGACACTTTGAGGAATTAGGAATTTTTTCCCCCATGCAAAAGCCCTGGGAGAGTGCCACATTCTGCCACTATCAATTACAAATATTTAAATCGGGATGAACTCAATTTTTGTATTACTTCCAACAGAGTGGTCAGTGGCCGATCAGCATAAGATGAGCAAACGCAGAAGGTACACCTTGCTGGTGGGCTGCGGAGGGCAAGAAATGGGTCCAGATGAGGAGAATACAGATGTCTGTGGATTGCGAAGGGTCCTTTCAGGAGATGTGGATGGAGCGCTTGTGGCTCCAGTCCATGGGACTGCTTTTGGGAGTCACTGGCCTACAGGTGAGAGCCACGACAGGGTCTACCTGAAGAATCACCATAATGCCAGTCACCATGACCCACTTTGTGTCACATACCATGATGGGGTTGAGCACTGTTGTTCAGTCGCTCAGTCATGTCCAACTCTGTGACTCCATGAACTGTAGCACGCCAGATTTCCTTGTCCTTCACTATCTTCCAGAGTTTGCTCAAACTTAGGTCCTTTGGGTTGGGGATGCCATCCAACCATTCTGAGCCTAACTTCTGTTCAGTCATCTCCTTCCCTCTCCTGTTTGGCTACCTCTTTCCCTCTCACTCCTAAAAGCTTAATCAGAAAATGAATGAGAGCCACTATTAGAAAGATAACCCCAATCTGCTCTGATTTATAAGTCAACCTTTGGCAAATTTGGCCTCTCCATTATGAGGAACAGATTGCTTCTGAGACACTTCCCAGCTGTTGGTGAGTACTCTTGGCCTGGGACGTTGGAGGTATGGGGGTAGGCATCAGGACGACAAGGGAGAAGAAGAACCTGGAGAGAGGGTGAGAATGGAGAGAGGCTGCTTTTTTTTTTCCAACAGCATGGTCTGGTCAATTAATCAGCCCTACCTCCCTTCAATAAAAGCCAGCTCTCCTCCAGCCCTGTGGCTCTCACTGCCTGGTCAAACATGGATCCATTCTGAGGTTGGCTGGAGGGCTATGACTCACTGCCCCCTCAGGAGCTTGCTGGGCTGACTATAAAGACTGTCCAGGATCTCTGCCAATGTGCCCATCCCCACCCTGAGCCAAGCCTTGCTCTCCCCTGCCTCTACCACCTCACCCCATCCCGTGGCTTGCTAGCGTCTGCCTGGCCAGGAGGGCGCCCTTGAGGCTCACTGACTCCCCCTCTCCCCAGGGAGAGCAGAAGGGGAATTCACTGCTCTCTGTGGTATGCATCCGGCCTATGTTTTGGTATCTTATTTTATTTTTATGTTTAATTTACACTGCCTGCTAGGTTTGGGGCTTAAGTAAACAAAGGCTGTGTTTCCCCCAAGGCTTGGACTTCCTGGTTCTCTGTCAGCAAGCGAGTGACCCTTTTAACCTCTCACTCCTTGAGACAGGCAGTGTTGGGGGCGGGATTGGAAGAACAACATACTTTGCGTCCAAAGCCTGGAAACTCTTAGTGCCAGCCTGAAATACCATCCCCTCACCCTTCTCCACATGAATGTTAAGTCCCGAAGCTGCCTTACCAAGTACAGACTGCTTTTAAAGGGCACTGTAAGAGTGTAAGGGTAAAGCACAAGAAAAGGAAAATTCAAAGTATTCACATTGATTTTTTTCTTTTGACAGATATCTTTGTGCATGCTAAGTCACTTCAGTGATAAGCAGCTTCAGTCGTGTCTGACTCTGCGCAACCCCGTGGACTGTAGCCCACCAGGCTCCCCGTCCATGGCATTCTCCAGGCAAGAGAATCGGTTGCCATGCCCTCCTCCAGGGGACCTTCCTGACCCAGGGATGGAATCCCAAGGGTTGAATCCACATCTCTTACTTCTCCTGCATTGGCAGGCAGGTTCTTTACCACTACTGCTACCTGGGAAGCCCGATGTCTTTGTGCCATCAAGCAAAGTCAGAAAAGCCCAGGTCTTGGTGGGCGGAGCCTTGGCAGTGAGCAGCCTTAAAGGCCTATAGACGGAGCAGAGTGCATTGGGCCTGCCCGGGAAAGGCTTCCTGCCAAATCTCATACATCTTAAAAAATAAGAGGAATACTGGCCCCTATGTCCTGGGATAGAGGTATAACAGCAAAGTAACGAATCCTGGTTAACAGTTCTGACATCCTGTTATTTGCTAAAACTAATAATACCATGGCGTTTGTTGACAGAGTCACAGAAGAACTAAAGTAAACATGGAAACTGAGGAATGGCTAAGTGTAGACAATTACTAAGTCGGCAGTTGAGAAGATGGACTTTCTCAGACACTCCTTGGACCTCTTGGGGCAGCGGGGCCTGAGCACAGTTGGGAGACAATCCAGACGCATCTGTCATCTTGCTGGGTGATTTCTATCCAACAGTAGGCTGCTGCAATAAGGGGCTTGGTCCACGGAGTTGAGTCCTCAGACAGAGAGTAATAACAAGAGGAACTGAGAGGGACTCTACCAGTGCGCATGGCAGGGGAGGGGCTCCCTGAGAAACACGGCTCTAGCGCCTGTTTTATTTATTTTTTTATGAGGCATTTATAAGAATGGCCTTTTATTTTTTTTTTAATATGCTGCCGCTGCTGCTAAGTCGCTTCAGTTGTGTCCGACTCTGTGCGACCCCATAGATGGCAGCCCACCGGGCTCCCCCATCCCTGGGATTCTCCAGGCAAGAACACTGGAGTGGGTTGCCATTTCCTTCTCCAATGCATGAAAGTGAAAAGTGAAAGTGAAGTCGCTCAGTCGTGCTCGACTCTTAGCAACCCTATGGACTGCAGCCCACCAGGCTCCTCCGTCCATTGGATTTTCCAGGCAAGAGTACTGGGGTGGGGTGCCATTGCCTTCCCCATTTTTTAATATAAATTTATTTTAATTGGAGGCTAATTATTTTAAATATTGTATTGCTTTTGCCATACATCAACATGAATCCACCACGGGTGTACACATGTTCCCCATCCTGAACCCCCCTCCCACTTCCCTCCCTGTACCATCCCTCTGGGTCATCCCAGTGCACCAGCCCCAAGCATCCTGTATCCTGCATTGAACCTGGACTGGCGATTCATTTCACATATGATATTATACATGTTTCAATGCCATTCTCCCAAATCATCCCACCCTCTCCCTCTCCCACAGAGTCCAAAAGACTGTTATATATATCTGTGTCTCTTTTGCTGTCTCGCCTACAGGGTTATCATTACCATCTTTCTAAATTCCATATATATGTGTTAGTATACTGTATTGGTGTTTTTCTTTCTGGCTTACTTCACTCTGTATGATCAGCTCCAGTTTCATCCATCTCATTAGAACTGATTCAAATGTATTCTTTTTAATGGCTGAGTAATACTCCATTGTGTATATGTACCACAGCTTTCTTATCCATTTGTCTGCTGATGGACATCTAGGTTGCTTCCATGTCCTGGCTATTATAAACAGTGCTGCAATGAACATTGGGGTACACGTGTCTCTTTCAATTCTGGTTTCCTCGGTGTGTATGCCCAGCAGTGGGATTGCTGGGTCATAAGGCAGTTCTATTTCCAGTTTCTTAAGGAATCTCCACACTGTTCTCCATAGTGGCTGTACTAGTTTGCATTCTCACCAACAGTGTAAGAGGGTTCCCTTTTCTCTGCACCCTCTCCAGCATTTATTGCTTGTAGAGTTTTGGATAGCAGCCATTCTGATTGGTGTCAAATGGTACCTCATTGTGGTTTTGATTTGCATTTCTCTGATAATGGGTGATGTTGAGCATCTTTTCATGTGTTTGTTAGCCATCCGTATGTCTTCTTTGGAGAAATGTCTGTTTAGGTCTTTGGCCCATTTTTTGATTGGGTCGTTTACTTTTCTGGAATTGAGCTGCAGGAGTTGCTTGTATATTTTTGAGATTAATTTTGTCAGTTGCTTCATTTGCTATTATTTTCTCCCATTCTGAAGGCTGTCTTTTCACCTTGCTTGTAGTTTCCTTTGTTGTGCAGAATCTTTTTTTTTCTTTTTTTAAATTTATTATTATTATTATCTTACTTTACAATATTATATTGGTTTTGCCACACATCAACATGAATCTGCCACGGGTGTACATGAGTTCCCAATCCCGAACCCCCCTCCCCCCTCCCCCCCACACCATCCCTCCAGGTCATCCCAGTGCACCAGCCCCAAGCATCTTGCACCCTGCATCAAACCTAGACTGGCAATTCGTTTCTTATATGATATTATACATGTTTCAATGCCATTCTCCCAAATCATCCCACCCTCTCCTTCTCCCACTGTTTATAATAGCCAGGACATGGAAGCAACCTAGATGTCCATCAGCAGATGAATGGATAAGAAAGCTGTGGTACATATACACATGGAGTATTACTCAGTCATTAAAAAGAGCACATTTGAATCAGTTCTAATGAGGTGAATGAAACTGGAGCCGATTATACAGTGTTGTGCAGAAGCTTTTAATTTTAATTAGGTCCCATTTGTTTATTTTTGCTTTTATTTCAACTATTCTGGGAGGTGGGTCATAGAGGATCCTGCTGTGATTTATGTCGGAGAGGGTTTTGCCTATGTTCTCCTCTAGAAGTTTTATAGTTTCTGGTCTTACGTTTAGATCTTTAATCCATTTTGAGTTTATTTTTGTGTATGGTGTTAGAAAGTGTTCTAGTTTCATTGTCTTACAAGGGGTTGACCAGTTTTCCCAGCATCACTTGTTAAAGAGATTGTCTTTTCCCCATTGTATATTCTTGCCTCCTTTGTCAAAGATAAGGTGTCCATAGGTGCGTGGATTTATCTCTGGGCTTTTGATTTTGTTCCATTGATCTGTATTTCTGTGTTTGTCTAGCACCTGTTTTAAATGAACTTGGTCAAGTAGGAAGAAAACATACCAGAAGGCCAGAGTTTTTTTTCCTCCTTAACCTCAGACCCCCTGGACACTCAGAAGGCTTCTAAATATGAAGGGCCATGTGAATGTGGGGTAAGGGCTCTGTCCTCAAACACTGCTGCTAAAATGGCTCACCATATGAGCAGCCTTATCACTGCTCTTTCAAAGTCTAGCATTTCTAATTTCCTGTCCAGTTTCAGTTTGTTGCTTCCATGGTTTCACAAGTTGTGGCTACTGCCTATGGGGAGGGGGATAGTGTTGAGTGACTGATGTTCAAATGGGAAATAGCAAGTAAAATGTAGTCTCTTGAAGGTCTTAGCAATCCTTTCCTGCATGGACGACTTGTAACCTGCATAAAGTTTTGGCCTTGAGAGTCTCTCTCCAGGCAAGAACACTGAAGTGGGTTGCCATTTCCTTCTCCAGGTGATCTTCCCGATCCGGGGATCGGACCCGTGTCTCCTGCATTGCAGGCAGATTCTTAACTGCTGAGCCACCAAGAAAGCCCCAAATGGCACCAGCAGTCAGTAATCACTTTTAGTCTTTCAAGCAGGACTAAAGGCACAGCCAGATAAGAACATGTCCACCAGAAGTGGGCAGTGCATACGTTCTCAAGTGAGCAGTGACTGGCTTTCTAGACTAGAATATAAGGTCTTTGAGGGCAGGGGCTTATCTTATTCATCATTGTATCCCTCAGAGTTTGGCCCAGTGCCTGGCACACAGCCTCAATGCCATACACATGCGCTTAATAAGTAAACAGAAAGTTTAGATAAGTATTTGAACTTGGTTCATGGCCCCCACAGGGAAAAACTATAGGCAAATTCATGAATTTGCTTCCTGTTAATATTTTAATTTGGTGACAATCATTGTCATAGTTAAAAACACAAAAGACCTGTGAAAATCAAACATACTTGGGAAACGCAACCCAAACACAATCTAAGTGGCCACTAATGACCTGGAATCAAGGCCCGACCTCTTCAATAAAAAGGATAATTCATCCATGTGTGCATGCCTGGCTCTGTGCAAATGCTGGGACTTCGGTCACTTTCCATCTTTAGCTGGAGGGGCTTGGTCAGTTGGGAACAGGGCACCCACAGGGAGCACTAGAGGGTGGTGAAGCCTGGGAGGAGGACAGCCAAGTCTCAGCTGGCAGTAACATCAAAGAGGGATTTCAGGCTAGCAAGCCTGATTCTGAGTGAGTGACAGCCATATAACTGGAATGATGGTGCAGTGGGGTGGGGGTGCAGATAAAAAACCAATCCTGATTAAAAATACCCTGATGTCTGCCAACATAGAAGAAATTCTCACCACTAATGTCACCCTTGGCTTTGAAATCTTGAGGATCCCTGTTGAAATGAAAAGTCTTTCTCAGAAGGGAAACTCGTTTGTCTCAGGAAGAACATGATGACCTGCTCAGTGTGGTCTGAATATACTTACTTTATTTGGAGTACTAAGTTGAGTATTGAAAATGAGTTGCAGGGCTTCTGGGATTAGTGACCTAGGCCGACTAAGTATAGACTGGGCCTGAGGTGAGGCCTTACAATGGGTCCTGGCTAACTGGTGGCCTTGGGCTTTCAGGGGACAGGCAAATGGGCCCAAACATTCCTGAACTCACTGTAAATAAACCAAACTACCTGAGCGGGCACGTCTGAATAGCAGAGTTTATGACAAAAGAGTTTGTTTTCTCCTGCTCTTCTTGGTAAACACAAGCAAAGTGTTCTGCAGAGGCTGTGAGGAGTAATCATATATATGTCTAAGCCCTACTGGGGATATTTATTTTTAGTGCTCCTTGTGCAGAGAACCTGGTTTGCACGCTCATCAAAGAATCCCCCCTGGAAATCTCCTCAGGTCCTACCAACTCACTGATAAATTGACACAGGTGAGAAACTGACCCCCAGGAAAGCTCTGTGACTGATAAGGGGTACATGGGTTCTCCTTCCCTGGGGTAATTGCTTTTTACTAAGAGCCTCCTGTTAACCCCAGGGAATGAACCCAGTGCAGGGACTGCCAGGCAGGAGGTCAGGTTGCTGGGGAAGCTTTCTTTGGCCATTTTCTGCCACTCTCTGTTGGCAGCTGTCTTCTCTGCCTGTGTAGCAGGCGGCCCTGGCGGCAGACACAATACTCACACCAGAGCTGGCCAGGGCAGCCCTTGCCCCTCAGCACCCCTCCTTCTTGCCCTTGTAAAACTGGCAAAACCTCAGCCCCAGAATCCCACTCTAGCTTGACCAGGCGATGGCCAACTGCCTGATACCAGGCAGAGTTGGGATGGTGGAGGGAGACAGGGGAGTAGGGCTGGGCAGCAACCCCCCTAACCCCTGTAGCTCTGTTGTGAGGTGCTGACAGCTGGAAGAGGACCTGAAACCAGTTAGCTTGGGGCTCCCAGCCAGCAGTGTATTTTCATCTTGTTTTGACTGGGACTGTCCTCCTCTGTGTAAACACGTCCATATCAAGAGGAAGAAAATGTAGAACAGCTTAAAATAGGTGGGTGGAACGCATCCCACCCATGAATCACCAGCTCAGGGAATGCCCTGCAGGTGGGCCCTGCTTTAAGCAAACCTGACATATGAAAACCTCAATTCAGCAAGAGGGCAGGGATGCACAGCTGTTAGGTCTTGACCTATCCCTGGGAGATCTCACAGCCACATCTGGTCCAAATAATAACATCAGTAGTTCCCGTGTACTGATTGCTTAGCAGGCACTGTGCTAAGATTATATCCATTAGCCTTTTGAACCTTGTCAATAGCTATGGATAGTTAACAGTAGTAGGAATTGGGTATCAGATTATCTCAGGCCCATTTTGTGGATGAGGAAACTAAGGCTCACACAGGTTTCAGTGACTGTGCTATGTGCTAAGTCGCTTCAGTTGTGTGCAACTCTTTGAGACCCTATGGACTGTAGCCCGCTAGGCTCCTCTGCCCATGGGATCCTGCAGGTAAGAATCCTGGAGTGGGTTGCCATGCCCTCCTCCAGGGGATCTTCCCAAGGATTGAACCTGCATCTTCTGCCTTGGCAGGTCGGTTCTTTACCACTAGTGCCATCTGGGAAGCCCCAGGATAGTTGATAGTAGGAATAGAATATCCTATTATCTTAGGCCCATTTTGTGGATGAGGAAACCAAGGCTCAGACAGGTTTAAGTGACTAGCCTAGGGTTACCCAGCTAGCAGTTGGAGAGGCGAGACATGAACCTTTGGTGTGTGATTCTAAACTCCAGGCTGTCTCTGGCTGGGGATTTCACCTTGTTTTGAGATTTCTAAGCAGGGCTGCATTCTAGGCATGAATGCCCATTTGCACTGAACCCCCTTCATCACAGTTTGCAGGGGAACTATTAATAGGCCTTTATCAGGGTTAGGGTGGGGAAGCCCCCAGATTGGGGCTGGTTCTTTCTACTGACTAAAAGACTCTCATGGGGAGGGTGGCCCTACCAGCATGCCAGGATGGGATGGATCTGCATTTCAACTCAGGCCTGGCAGACTGGTTAAGGCAGCAGTCCCCAACCTTTTTGGCACCAGGGATCGATTTTGTGGGAGACCATTCTTCCACGGACTGGGGGTCGGGGGATGGTTTCAGGATGATTCAAGCACATTACATTTATCGTGCCCTTCACTTCTAATCTGATGCTGCCAATGATCTGAAAGGAGGACCAGTCTACAGCACAGAGGTTGGAGACCCCCAGGGTTAAGGACAACTGCTTGACCGGACACAGGGAAGGCCCTTTCTAATAGCAAATCAGTACAAACTACTCCCACAGCAGGCTGGGGCAGGGACAAAAGACTCAATATAATCCAAGTAGAAGGAAAGACCAATTGTAAACACATATTTTTGAAATAAAATGTCACTGGTCAGTGTTGATGTTGGTGCAGGGCTGGCCTCCAGGCTAAACTGTGAAGGAGGAGCCTGTGTTCAGAACGTTCCCACTTCCTTTTCAGGTACCTTCCTCCTGCCTGTCCCTGCAAGTGACCTGTGCCCTCCTGCTGCCTAGGGTTCCATGGGGACCCTCACTAATGTTTGGAGGTGCCCTGCCCTTCCTAGCAATGCCCCCTGTAAGGGCAACAGTTGTTCTCCCTCCCTGCAATGATATGCACCCAGCCTCTCCTGAAGGACAAATTGGGGAAATGTGTTTGTGTAAATGGCAGGTAATGGCTTAACAGGTTTTCCCCAGGTCATGGGGCTCTAACCCTTAGATTTCAGTTAGTGGTACAATTTTACACCTGGATGGGGACCTGGGGGTGGGGAGGGAACAAGCTAGCAGGGTCACAACAGTGGGAGAGGGGAGATTGCTCACTGGTGATCTTCAAGTCCTGACAAGTAGGCCATGTGCTACTCTGACTATAGGTTAAGTCTGGGTCTGCATAGAGGGATAAGCACTTTGCCCTTACACTCACTGTATTCTTTCCAGAGCATTGTGGACAGGGCACTGGGGTAACAGTCAGGAGACCAGAGTCTGGCGTGGTTTTGCCCCTGGGTGCCAGAACAACATTGGAAATGTTTCATAACCACTCTGGGCCCCAGTTTCCCCTAAATGCAAAATGAGAGGATTGAGACTACAAATGTATAGTAATTTAGGTGCTTATTTGATGAATGATAACCCCATTTAGGAGGCTTCCCCAGTGGCACTAGTGGTAAGGAACCTGCCTGCCCATGCAGGGGACATAAGAGATGCGGGTTCAACCCCTGGCTCGGGAAGACCCCCTAGAGGAGGGCATGGCAACCCACGCCAGTATTCTTGCCTGGAGAATCCCATGGACAGAGGAGCCTTGCAGAGTACAGTCTATGGGGTCGCACAGAGTCAGACACGACTGAAGTGACTTAGCACACACACATGCATCCTCATTTAGACTTGAGGGCTCTGTGAAGCTACATACCAAGGGCCTATAACAGTGTCTGGCACATAGTAAGTGTTCAACAAATGGAACAATTGAAGGAAGGGAGGAAGGAAGGAATGGCAAAAGTGACTTCTAAGGTTGCTGCCAGTCCCAGCCTTGATGTCCTCAAATGCGGCTCTTTATAGTTGTGCCTCTGAGTGGAGAGGCCCAGGCCAAGGGCTGAGTGAGGCCTCCAGGCACTTGCCCTCAGGACCAGAGGTTACGGGGGCAGCCTGCACTGTGGAAGGGCAGCCTCTGGGACCAAAGGCAGCTGGGAAGAGCTTCCAGGAGGCCCAGGAGGCTTTCAGGATGTTGGATGGGGGCGGTAGTGAGGCATGTAGGAAGGGCAGGGTCGGTCAGGAAGAATCAGGAGAGTAACTTTTACACAGTTTTCTGTAAAACGGGAAACCGAGATAACAGAGACTTGATGGATGTCTGGGCTGAGGTAGGAAAAGTGCCGAGTTGCAATGGTGACTCAAGGTCAGGAGCTGGAATGGGGCCCGGAGCTCTCAAGCCTCTGCTCACCCCCTTGGGATGGGCCCCTGGCTTCAGGCCAGCTCCCTGAATAGCTCTCCCACCCCACTCACCCCTCCACCATTCCAGCTTCTCAGGCCAGCCTGCTTCCCTAACCAACTGATCAGTGGCTGCCCTCTCCCCTCCCCCAAGGGGACGTGAAGTCCACCCCCAACCTCCCCCTGGAGGCCGATTTGCCGCTCCTTTTCACATCGCCTGCATTCACACTCTGACGCAACTCCTCCCCTTCTTTCGCAAAACAGGTGCATTCGCCAGGCTGCCTCTCCTCTCCCTTTCCCTCCTAACATCCCCCTGCTTTCCCCTCCCCAACCCCACTCCATGGCCAGGGCCCTCTCCTAGGAATACTTCTGTGTCCCCACTCTCCTCCAGCACCCTTTCACGTTGAAACAGGACCCACAGTTTCAATCCACGAGAATGAGTCTTTAAGAGTGAAATTTCAGGTATTAGTGAGTGGAGAGACAGAGAGAGATTGATTGATGGGGCAGGGGTCTCTTCCAGAATTCCTGGTATGACATGCCATCCTCTGGATGCTTCTTAGACCAATTCTGTCTTTTGCTGCCCTGGGAGTTGGGAGACCAGAGTTCTGGTCCCATCTCTGCCACTAAAACTATTTGTGTGACCTTGGGCAAGTCACTTAATCTCGCTGAGTCTCAGTTTCTTCATGTGTCAAATGGGAGTAATTACCCCTGCCCTACCCTTGCCACCCTCAACAGAGGTGTTATGAAAATTAAAGGAGATGTGTGTGCGTGTGTGTGTGTGTGTGTGTGTTGGGGTGGTGGGGGAGCTAACTCCAAAGCCTGGGACAAGTATCAGGGGTTATGTCTCCCCGCTGCTATGTTTGAAGGACTCATGCAGGTTACATGGTAAAGCCCTTCTTTACAGATATGCCAGTGTGCCTTTGGCCTGCCCCTTTCCCCTGCTTCTCCTCCAGGGCTTGGGTCTTCGCCAAATCTGGTCTCCTGTGCACCTCCGCCCAGCTTCAAGAACATCTCCTGCCCCGCCCCCATACCCCTCACCACCCATCCAGTTGCCCTCAGGCCTTCCTTCACCATCCAAGGGCCTCTTGCTCCATTCTCCCCCTCTCTTGCAGCCCAGTGCCCAAGGCCATCCCTTTGCCGAATGACCCTGCTCTCCTGGCGTGACCTCAGCCCATCCCCATCAAAGCTTTGAAGGGAAAGGACTCTGGGGCGGGGGTAATGACTGAACTTGACGATTTGATACAGAGGCTGAGCACAACGTGGAACACCCAGCATGCGTTCCAGAAACACATCATTGTTTGGTTGCCTGTGCTGGGGGAGACTTGGGGGTGGAGGCAGCTTTGGCCCCTGACAGCTCATCAGATAGAAGGTTGCTCCACTTCTAGATCTATCTGCGGGGCCCTGCCTGCCTGCTCTTCCCACCCATCTTCCCCTTCACCTCTCAACCCAGAGAATGGGCTGGGCTCTTTCATCTCCAGGACCTGCATGCTAGAATGTGATTTCAGGCCTCCCTGGCCTACTGCCACTGCGTTTCTCTGGTGACCCCACCTTTCCCTCAGGGACAAGAGGCTGAGAGCAGTTTGGAGCACCCTCTGAATTTCCCAGCATAAGCAATCACCTCCCTCTCAAGGCCACACCTAGGAGTCTTCTCACCTGAGGAAAACCTGGGTTTTCCTCTGCAGATGTGGGGGCTCTTGGGCTTTTCCCCTTGGCTGGAATGTTTCTTGGACCGGCAAATACTGGAGAGGGTTCCTCCCAAACTGTGGGGGCAAACCCTTCCCTTCTATCCCTCAGGGCTATTGTAACCCTCCTCTCCCCAAAGGAGGAAATCAGAAGCAAAAGGTGACCTTGCTAGGCCTTGGCAGGGAATCGGTGACAGGGTGGCAACACACAGCCTCATTTTGTTGCCCTCTGCCACCTGTCTCCCTCCCTCCGCCCACTGCCGGGGCCCCATGTTGGCAGGCAAGTCAAGAGGAGGTGGGACTCTGGACAGGCCACCAGGAAAGCTGGTCTCATACGGGAGGTGACAAAGTTAGTCTCAGAGCCCAGCGGCTGAAGCGGTGGCAGGATTCTGAGGCAAGTCAGAGGAGAAGGAAGTTGATAGTGCAGAGTCTGGGTCCTTGGTGGGAGAGGGAGACTGGTAAGAAAGACTACTACTCTCACATTTGCTAAACCAGTCACTGTAAGAGTAATGATAATAACCATACCTACTAGTTATTGCAAGTGCATTATTTCACTTACTCCTCACAATAACTTTGTGTAAAAAAAATTATTTTTTTTCAGATGACAAATAAGGAAATAGAAACTCAGGGAGGTTGTGACCAGCCCAAAGTCACTCAGCTGGAGCTGCTTATCTGAGGACCTAGTTGACTCTGAAACACCCCTTCTTCACCCCTACCCAGCCCTCATCGCCCTTGCCCCCAGTGTGGGCTCTGCAGCCAAAGGGCATACCAGGCACTCTCCAGCAGGTTTTTGCCTCCAAAGGTACTGAGAGCCTCAGTCACCTGGAATTGGTTTTTCTTTGCTTCACTCCCCCTCTCCTCCGCACCACCAAGAAGCTAACAATTCCAATCAGGCATTTGTTTAAGAGCATCCAGGAGGCTCAGTGGTAAAGAACCCACCTGCCAATGCAGGAGACATAAGAGATATAAGAGATGCAGGTTCGATCCCTGGGTTGGGAAGATCTCCTGGAGCAGGGCATGGCAACCCACTCCAGTAATCTGGCTTGGAAAATCCCATAGGCAGAGGAGCCTGGCGGGCTACAGTCCATGGGATTGCAAAGAGTCAGGCACTACTGAAGCAACTTAGCACACAATCCAATGAATGGGACAGGGGTCATGCATGAGCACTGGGCTTTGAACGGATCAGTGATGTATAAAATCCAAGGCTGTCAAACTCCCTAACTAATCCTTCCCCTCTGTGTGCACCACCCCACTCCTGCCTGGAAACCATAAAGTTGTTTTGAAAATAACTTCATTTGTATCATTCTTTTTTAGAAGATATAGTTAGGGAGTGGGGGACGGACATGTGCACACTGCTATATTTAAGATGGATAACCAACAAGGTCCTACTCTATAGCAGGGAACTCTGCTTGATGTTATGTGGTCGCCTGGATGGGAGGGGAGTTTAGGGGAGAATGGATACATGTGTATGTATGGCTGAGTTCCTCTGCTGTCCACCTGAGACGATCACAACATTGTTTAATCAGCTATACGCCAATATAAAATAAAAAGTTAAAAAGATTTTAATAGCTTCATGAAAAAAAAAAATCCCAGTGCCAAATACTTACTGACGGGCCCCTGAATCCTCTGCTCTCCATGGAAGAAGCCCTGCCCATTTGAAAGTGTTTCCACTTCCCCCACTCCACTCAGAGCTTACCCTTTGGAGTGTCTGCTGTAACCCTCACCACCCTTAATCTTTGGTCCACTACTCACTCAAGAACTTGGTGCCAGGCAGTGGCTCCTTAACTGGCATGCCCTCCAACCAAGACCTCTCTCACCAAACATGCATCAATGTCCCTTCCTATCACTCCTCTGAGATGACCTTTCCTTGCCTCTTCCTCCTCCTTCTCCTTGTTCTCTTTTCCCCCTAGCTCACTATTGCTCTCTTCTCCTGGCAAACAACTCTGATCCACAATGGCTGGCTTCCTCCTTAAACATGCAATTCTCCCCTTTGGCCTACTTGGCATAATCTGGCCTCTTTTCGTTGTGTTTTGTTTTCCCACATATTCAGAGAGATGGAAGGAACCTGGAGGATCAGCTAGTTAGTTCCAACCCCTCCTTTCATGGGCGAGGAAACTGAAATTTGAATAGAGTAAATGACATGCCCAGGGTCACGTGGCTGGGCAGGGGTAAAGCCAATACCCCATCCAGGTCTGCCTGATTCTGGGGCTTCTGCTCCTTTACTCTGCTCCCTTACCATTTAGGTAAGGCCTTAACCCACCAGCTGCCAATCCCCTCTCCTTCTTCAGATGTACCTGTGGCTCATGTCACACCACTGTGCACTGACTCTATCCCCTACTTGTTTCCTACGTGTATATCTAGGTTTCACAATGAGAAAGTAGTCTGGGCGGTAGGAGCTAATCCTTCCTCCCACTTGAATGATGTACAAAAAGGGGAACTAAGCTGCCTAAGGTCATGCAGCTCTCTAGTGGTACAACTTGGGGCCTTATCCATGACAGCCCAATGCGCTCCACCTCTCTTTTTATCCCATTTCCCCCTTCAGTACTGCACTGGGATGGTTCATTCTTGCTTCTTCTTTCCTTGATATTCTTATCCTCCTTCCCAACTTCTGCATTTTTCACAAACCTGCTGGATTTTAGAGCTGGAAGGGACCTCAGGGATCATTAGTTTCACCTATCACTGCACAGATGAGAAAAATGAGACTAGGAGAGGGGAAGTCATTTGCTTGAAATCAGACAGTTAATTAGTGGCCCAGCTGGGACCTAAGTCCAAGTCACCAACTCCTAGTTCAGTGTTCTTTCAACCACCGTCTTCCTGTCTGCACTTTTTGTCAAGAATTCTTCTTGTCTGGAAACCTGTCCCCCTCCCATGATGTTCAGGTCCTGCAAGATCTGGGAGGGCTTTGGCCCAGGGTGACACAATGTCACTGGGGAAAGGTAGAAGGAGCAGAGGCTTAGAACTGCCTGTATCCTCCTATCCTCCATGGGAGGCCCCAGCCTGGCCTTGCCGAGAGTGGTGACTATCAAGTATGTGTTGAGATAAAGCCACAGCCTCTCGGATTCTCAGTTCACGGCCTAGACACTGGCGTCAAAGCCCGAGCCGGCTGCAAAATGAGGTCAGTTCACTGGCCTCTCAATGGAAAAATCTTATAAAATCAATAGCACTTATAACGTCAACAGACTCAGAGACCTTTCCTCTGTTTGTTTTTTCCTTCTGGGCTGCTCTTTCTCACCCACCCTGCTACGATGGCATAGACAATACAGGAATCTGGCAAGCAAAGCTGCAAAGGCCAGACCACCACCCCCAGAGCCTCTGAACTGAATGGGGAGCGGTAGGAGCATGCTGAGGTATGAATGATTTGTGAAGACCCTGACCAAGGCCCTCCTGGCTTCCTTGGGCAATGCTAATTGGATCTGAGGACCTCCCTGGTAGCTGGCCCCTGAGAATAATCTGAAGCTGTCCAGAGCTCCACTAGCAATTCTGGAAGCTCAACCAGCCCCAGCTTTGCCACACTGGGCCTTCACTAAGGAAGAGAGTAACTAGAAAGCCAATTAGACAATGCCATGGGGCCTTCCTGCAATGGGAAGTGTCTGAGGCCCTCAGACTGGAGTGGATGTTGGCCCTTTTCCCAGACATCCTTCCCTCGGCCCCAGTGGGTGTATCCTACCTTCCCTCCATGCACACAGAGGGTGGCTGCCCTCATGCTGTTATCTGCATGGTCACAGACAAGCTTCTTCCTTCTGTCTTGAAACTGGTCCTGAAACCAGACCACAGTGCTTGAGCCTGATATTTCTACCATTAAATGGTGTCCTTTCTATGAAAGTATTATGAACTTATTCCAGTCTGAATTCATTGAACAAATATGTACTGAGTACCTACCCTGTGTCAGACACTAATAGCTTCTATCAACTGTGTTTTGTGCAATTGAAGACTGCTGTACCTCATGAGCTCCTAATGAGCATGTAAGGTCAGATGGAATAGCAGGTTTGTTGCTACCAGGCAGAGGAAGCTTGGGGATAAACTACAAAGGTAGGTCCTGAGAGTAAGTATGTACCATAGTGTGGGTCTTTGGACGTCGGGGATATTCAGGTACGGACGCTTAGGGTGGTAAGCTGGGAGATGCCACTTCCACACAGACTCCTAGGACCAGGGACAAATCTCACACTTGTCCTGGGGAGCCACAAGTGGCAGAGGTGTAGATAATCAGGGGAACTTCCACAGCTAAGAGACAAGCTGTGCCCTCTGTCCTCAGTCCTTACCTACTGACCTCCCAAACAAGGCAAAGGACAGGACATTTTGTAAGAAGCTGAGATGGTTAGATAGCATCACCGACTCAATGGACATGAATCTGAGCAAACTCTGGGAGACAGCGGAGGAAAGAAAAGTCTGGTGTGTTATAGACAGTGGGGTTGCTAAGAGTCAGATATGACTTAGTGACTGAACAACAGTACTCTCTTTTCTGATATATTCCCTGGGCACTTGAGTTTGTTTCCTTTGCTGCTCCAGAAGTGTTCAAGGCATTTAAAGGCAACTCTTCAGGGGAAAGCATTCCTGGTTAAACACCCACCTTCCAAATGCATGAACTCAATTGTGCAGCTCATCTTCTCCGAGGCACGGTTTTGGCCCTGTACCTGGTGCCCTGACCTTGCCCTCTGGGTGATCTTGCTCAAGGATGCCAAGGGAATTGGTGGCAGGGGTTGGGAGCAGAGCCCAGGTTTCCTGGATCCTGGCCTGGCACTCTGGCCACCAGACCCCACTGGCTCTCCTCTCTTGCCCTTTGTGCTCTGTCTGAACCGTCTGGAGGCATGTGCCCTGCACCCAACTAGCTTCCACTGGGTGAGATATTTCTGTCTCACACCAGTCAGCGGTTCAGCCATATGGGGCATAGGCAGTCTGGCTGACTGCTGACCAAGGGGCCAGGCCCAGGTGGGGGCGGGGAGGGGGGTCACTCTGCTGGTTTGAGATCTGCAAAGCTGGGTCCCTAATGCAGTTATTCTTTTTACTAGGGGTTTTGAAGTGTGGTGCCTAAGCTCAGTATCCCAGGGCTTGGGCCAGGTCACTGTGGCCCCCCACTCCCAGGCCTGTTGCTACGATACAGAGTTCTACAAGTGCTGAGCGGCATTGTCAGGGCCGGATGCAAATGGCACGCAGCAGGGTCTAGCTGTGAGCCAGTTGGCCAGCTGACATTTCAGGGTCCAAAGAGCTTGTGTGTACTGGACAAGCTGTTTATTGTGGTCTTGGCACTGCCCGGCCCTTCAGACAGCAACAAATGCTCCCAAACTGGGAAAGGAGAGGAAATAAGGAATCAGCCGTAGCCAAAGAAGACCTGGAATCTCTCTCCTCACACCATTTGCTCCCTGCAGCTGACATGCTGCTGGTGCCAACCATCGGAAGTGCCCCAGTGAGGGAACCGGAGGGGGCAAGCCCCACAAACCTCCATTCGTGAAGACCTAGCTTGCAAATCGTGTACATGCCCACGTCAACATCCTTCAGTCTGCCCAGCTCTCAGATGCTGCTGCTGAGGGAAGGTTGAGCGGTCAGAAAATACCAAGAAGGAGAAATCTTGATGTCATGACGTTTAAACACACAGAAGAACTGGGAGCCCAAGGTTGCAGGTTGTTGATACACACACACACACATACATACACACCACCATCATCATCGTCGTCATCTTCAGGAAGATGGTTATCAACACGACATGACAGAAATGGTCATTTCGAGTCCTGGCCTAGTTTTTTTCAGTTACACTCAGAGTTGACAATGGGCTTCCTTGGTGGCTCAGATGGCAAAGAATCCTCCTGCAATGCAGGATATGTGGGTTTGATCCCTGGGTCGGGAAGATCCCCTGAAGAAGGAAATGACAACCCACTCCAGTATTCTTGCCTGGAGAATTCCACTGAAAGAGGAGCCTGGTGGGCTACAGTCCATGGGGTTGCAAGAATTGGGCAGGAGTGACCATCTTTCACTTTCACAGAGTTGACAACATCCTGGAGAAAATGCGGCAACAGCATGTGTATTAGAGCGTAGGCTGGGGTAGACAGGTGAAATATAAGAGACCCCAAATGAGGGAAGCTGAGAAGCTAGAGTCCAGAGAAATTGTGGGAAATGTGGCATTTCCCAGAAGACATCTGGCCCTATCCACACTGCCTGGAAGTTTAGTCTGGCCTATAGCCTGAGGGTAAGCTGTGCTTGGGAAGGATGGAATCATGGATAAGTGGTTGAACTCTCTCAGGCTCTTGACCTCCAAACCTTGCTCCACCCAAGATTGTGGCTGCCTAGGCTGGGCAAATGGAATTTCCAGAATGCCTTCTGAGTGTCCTGGTCAGGGTCTCCAGTTTATCTGTGGTTTAGCACATAGTCAATCCTATCAGCCCAGCTGTGCATGATATACACCTTCAGTACACATACACACAAACATAGACACAGACACACACATCAGCAGCAGCAGCAATGAACACCAGCAGCTAACATTCACTGAGCACCTGTGAGTGCATGTTCAGTAGCTCAGTCGTGTCTGACTCTGTGACCCCACGGACTGGAGCCCACCAGGCTCCTCTGCCCATGGGATTTCCCAGGCAAGAGTACTAGAGTGGGGTGCCATTCCCTTCTCAAAGGGATCTTCCCAAGCACGTACTTTGCACCAAACATAGTTGAAAGCATTTCATATACAGTATGTATTTTTATCTCAATTAACCCTCCCCAGTTTACAGAGGGGGAATCTGAGGTCCAGAAAGGCAAAATAACTTACTCAAAGTCCCATCAGGTGCAGTGTCTGAATAGGGATTCAGCAGAGGTCTGGGCCCAAAGCCTGTGCTTATTAAATTACAGGGCCCTTGTGACTAAGCATATGAATGTGCCCATTTATACAAAAAGCCTCCGGGAAGGAAGGAACACAGGGGTAAAAGGAAAGATCCAAGAGCTGGGCCTTCGGAGAAGAACCACCTGGGTGGAGGAGATGGTGGGCCAAGGGCTAAAAGAGTTAAGATGGGCAGCAGAACGCCCACTAGATGCCAGAAGCTCAGGCGATCTAAGTTTGCAGCCTTACATGTCTCAGGAATTGCCAAGGTCTCCATCATAGTGCCTACCATCACACCAGTACTCAACTCAGGAAAACAATGAGCAAACAACACGGCAACCTTGGGGGTTACACACAGACCAAATGGCTGCCTCCCCCTTGGTAAGACCCAAGCTTTAAAGTGGCTTCCTCACAGGCCAGGTCACTAGACATTACTGAAGCTCCCAGCACATGGCAGACAACGGGGGGATAGAGACAAACCCAACAGGGACCCTGCCCTTAAGATGTGGCCAGGTTGTCAGCAGGGGAGATGTTAGTTGGGCCTTGAGCTGTCCCTGGGGTTAACTGGGGCAAATGATGCAGGCTGTGCCCAGTCAAGGAACAGAAGGGAGCCCTTGGGCCTCCCCAGACACAGGGCTGCTGCCTTCAGCTCCACTCACAGAGCTGGACAGCCCAGCTGGCACCATTCCCCACCGGGGTTGCTGAGACAAACACAGCTCGGAGCAGCCTTTCAGGGCTGTGCCGGCCACTTCAGCTGACACACCAGGAGCCTGCAGTGGGTGAGGGCTGGGAGAGGTGGGGAAGCCACAGGAGGTTACCCTCGCCCTCTCTCACTTGCCAGTGGGCCTCCCGCCTCCAGTAAGGGGAGAATGCTCTTCAGAGCTCTCCCCCACCAGCCCATCATCTCCTCCCTCCCTGGGAAGCCCAAGGCTTAGAGAAATGAGTCCAAGTAATTAACTAATTAATGAATATGGATGGCAAAGTTGCTGAGGTTGCTGGAAAATACCCTGTTGCCGCCAACACACACAACCCGGCTCGGCACCCGCCTCCCACTGTGGATGAAAAGGAAGCTCTGAGGGACTACTTGACTGCGTCTCCCCAAGGTGCCAGCTGCAGCAGAAGCGCCTGCCACCCAGCAATCCCTTGCCTGATGCCAGGAGACCGGCTTCCAGACAGTACATCCCCCTGAAAGGACAGCCACCCCATCCCACCCTCAACCCCAGCTGGGCCTGCAATCCACTCAGTTACTCGGCATCAAGGGGACTCTCTGTGGTCCAAGGAAGTCCGTCTGTGGGCTCTCCCATAGCCAAGTGCAAGGCTGCAGGAGATGGATGGATGGAGCTAGAAGAAGAGAGAAAAGCAGAAGGAGCGACCAAGAGGCACACACAGCTGGCAGGAGCCCATCTCCAGCTGTTGGGCGGGCTGTTTCCTTTGATAAAGCATTTGGCAGTACTCCCAGTTCTGCAGTTTCTGGCCTGTGGAAGCGCACCCGGAGCACGAGCCTGCCTGTGGGAGGACTTCAGCCTTGCTTTGTTTTCTTTCTTTCTTTTTTCTGGAGCTTTTTAAAAAAATGCTCCCCTCCTTTCAGGAAACCTCGTCCCTCCCTGACACCTGGGTTAGAGTGAGGTTGGACCAACCAGTGACATGGGCTGGGCCATGAGCCTGTCATCACAGAAAGTCAGTGCCACAGAGGCATGGGTTGTGCAGTAAAGCCTCAGCGTGTGTGTGTGTGTGTGTGTGTGTGTGTGAGAGAGAGAGAGAGAGAGAAAGAGAGAGAGAGAGAGAGAGGGAGGGAGGGAGAGAGAGAGAGTCTGTGTCTGAGAGGCTGTGCTTGTTTGTTGGGGCTGACATGGCCTTCTGTGTGGCACATCATCACTGTTCTCCCCACTTAGGCGCCTTCCAGCCCACTAATGCTTTCCCAGAAAGCACTGGGAAATAGGGCAGTCCCAGGGTCATGTGATCACATAGAACAACTCGCCCTCCCTCAAACCCCTGGTCATGTGGCTTCACAGAAGCCTGTCTCCTCCATCTTGTCCTATGTGAAACAAGGCGCCAGGCTTAAAGGCCTCCCAGGTCCCTTGGAAGAAGCAGGGCATGTACTGTGGCCCCCTCCTTCGCCCCCAGGATCATTTATAGCCTAATGACAAATAGCCCCCAGACCCACACTTTGACCAGCCCCCACAGGGCCTCCCTCAGGCCCGACTATCCTGGAGGAACTTTATCCTGGTGGTCGGCACTGGCTCTTCCACACAGTCCCCGTAAGTTCCTGTTCCTCAGGGCCCTCCCAGCCTAGCACCCACTCTCACACCCAGCCAGCACCAGGCGTCCATTGGCTGTGTCTCCAAGGGGACCTCTGGGGTCGGTTCACAAGGCTGCCTCCGAGGGGAGGAGGCCAGCCTGGCCCGGAGGAGATGGTGTCTCTGGCAGGAGACACAGAATTCAGCCTCTGCAGCCAGAGAGGGAGGCCCAGGGCAGCCTTGAACCACTGACCCACCACCCCACCGTGTTCAAGGCCCAAGCCCAGTGGCTGCTGGCCCTTACCAATGGGAGAAGCCAGTTGGGAAGTAGCAAACAAGAAAACAAACACAACCTGGGAACTTTGGACCAGCTTCCAAACTGAAAGTCCTCAAATGTCCCTTGTCTGTCCCCTTGCAAAAAAAAGGCCTTCTCATGAAAAAATGGGGGGCCCTTAGACTCCAGGATGCAGAGCCAGAAGCACCTCAGTAATCCTGTGTTCCAACCATTTCACCTTATGTATGGGGGTCCAGAGTGAGGCGGTTAGTAGAAGAGCTGGCACTTGAAGTCAGGGCACCAAGCCAAAGAGTTCTGGGTCCTGGCCATGGTTGAGAGTAGATATACCAACCTGAGGCCCAGTCAAGAATTCTGGGATCAAGAAGCTCAGGGTTGACATGGGTGGTGTAGCCTGAGAGTGAGTTGAATGTGGCCATGAGGCTGGTGTGGGGCTATGAGTTCTTGAAATCCCTTTCATCTGCCAAGGGATATGTCTATTGACCTTATGAGGCCAGGTGAGCAACACAACTGGGACTCAATGTCAAGTCAGACTTGGGTTGGGGACTCTTGCTCTACCCTGCCTTCATGTTTTCTAGAGTATTCTTCCTACCAAGGCCTCAGGTCTGGAAGGGAGAAGAAACTAAGACCTAGTTTTTCCACTGATGGGAGAAGGCAGTGTGAGGGCAACCCTAGGTATGGAGCCTTTGCCACCCCTTTGAGGTTCAGAGCCCACCTTGCTCCTTCACGGCCCAGATGTAATACTCCAATTGTGAACAGGAAAGAAAAAGTGGGTAGGTGGGAGGGCCTATGAACTTTGAGAAGGTAATAAGCCATGGACTAGCTTTCTTTACTTTGAGCAAGCTCTGAGGCCAGATTGTGGGCAGATGGCAAGGCCCACAAGGCTGAGCCTGGCAGGATGCTCAGGACAAAATTATATCAACTGAGTCTGTCTTCAAGCCATGGGCTGGGGTGAAGCTGAGTTGACCCCACCCTCATAGAAACAGCCAACCCTCCAGTGTGGAAATAGCACATGCTGCTTTCTGAGACAGGGTGACCTGGATATCTGGAAGAAGCTCCATTAAAATAAACAGCTCAGCATGGAAGACAGTCATGCCCCAGACTTTCAGTACTTAAACACATGCTTTAGAACCTACTGTCACCACTTCCATTCCCCTTATTCTTGCTGAGGGCTATGGCATTCAGGCGACAGTTAGAACAAAGTCCTTCTTGACCCCACTCACAAAGTCTTGCATCAAGATTCCAGACAGCTGCACTGGCTACTTACTTCCACCTATCATTTAATAGAGACGATCATTTTACAGGACATTTTGGCATGTGTTATGTTGCATGTGTGGACTATCTTTATAATTGTTCTGGAGTGATTTCTCTGCATGTAATCCATCTCCCTGACTTGACCCCAAAGCTCCTGAAGGGTGGGAAGCAGGCCTTTGGTGGCTTTTTCTCCTCTCTTCCCTCCCTCTGTGGCACTCAGGACAGTGGTGTGGCCAAGAGGATGGTCTCAATTGTGCTTGTTCAACTCAGTAACAACTGGGGAGGCCAGCATAATTTCTGAATTCATCGGCGAGCGCATCCAGTGATGACGGAAATCTGCAGCTGGATGGATCCGTTGCAGCAAAGAAAGAGCTATTCTTGAAGGGAGGGTCACCCAAAGCCAGCATGTCACTTGACTTAACCACCCCCTTCTCGTCCCATCTTGATGAAACAACAAATAACCAGTTGGGACAAGGGTGGGGTGCCTCACACCAAGCGGCCATTAAGCTGACAAGCTGGACATTGCATTTCCCAGCAACCTCCACTCCGATACATCCATCTCTTTGGCAACAGAGTGTTAGGCTGCTTTCTAGCTTCGTTTCCAGATGTGGCAGTTCCCTGACTCTAGCTGTGGGACTCCACTGGACCCAGAGTGAGTTATTGATAGGAAATTATTTGAAGTTAGAGATCATGTTTGCTCATTAATGGTTCTTAATGTATATCTTCTTTAGGGGTTTACCTAGTAGAAGATATTAGAGGACTGGCTTTGATGGTGGATACACATTTATGGGTGGGAACTTAGAGTACTTAGGAACACTCTTTTAAAACACTCATCCCAATCAGAACTGTCGCTAGGTTTTCCTTCTCTCCTGCTTCACAAGCAACCTCACAGACTGAGTAGCTAAAACTCTTTCTTTTTCTAACAGAAATAACACAGAGGTAGCCTGGAGACCTATGTTATAGCTGAGACTGGGAATTTAGCTAATATCTCTAAAGAGTGAGCTACTATTAACCAAGTCATTAATTAAGGTTATGTTTGCACTTCAATTGTCAGCCTCAAACATCTGTTTGTTTAAACCGAGGTCACTTTAGTTTATTACAGTTATAGCCACTGGTGAGATAATCTGCTTAGATTTCACAAGTATGTGTGAATTGCCTACCTCAGCCCTTATTTTCACAGAATAAGAGTTCTCCTGAAGGCACAGGGTCAGACTTAAGATAATAAATGATTTTCCTTCTCAACAGAACTAAAAACAAGGCTTTAATTAAGTCACCAAAATTCTCAGATTGAATATCTATATTACATTTCTTAATGATGGTAATCCGTCCAAGGGTGATCCACAGGATTCCCATTGATCCAAGAACAATCTTTAGGCAGACATTTCATTGGCTCAGAGATTGTTTCCCAGTCATTGACACTGCCCTTCTCAATGGTGGAGTCACCCTCACTTTGTTGGTAGAGACTGCAGGTGGCCTGGGAGAGGGGGCAGTGGGAAGGGATGATAGAGATCATGAAACAGAATGGGGGAGAATACATGGTAGAAAATATCTGCCTAAAGAGGATAAAGTAGAGGCAGAGAACTTAAAGATATCTGTGAGTGAAGAAAAAGAAATTGGGGCCAAGATAGTTTTCCCAGGCAAGCCTGAGACTTGAGGATAGTCTAGATATATACATCCTCACAAACCCTCACCAAACCCTCACCACACACACATACACACACACACACACACACACACACACACACACACACTCGTGCACACACACACAGAGGCACACATGCCTCTTTTACATAGGTCTGCTATGCTAGCTGACCTTTGCTAGCTAACCTTCCTCATCCTGGCTCTCAAGTCAAAAATAAAGGAATAAACTCAAGACAGTTACATACTCATATGTCACACACATAAGAACACCAACCCTCCCTGATGCCATCCTTTCAGCTGTCCCTTCACAAACACAAGTATCCCTCCCCATCCACACATAAATATATTTCCCATACATTTCCATATTTTTTTTGCCTATGATTTGAACATATTTTTATGTTCAAATAACATAACATATTTTATGTTATTTTATACATATTTTTATGTTATTTTATACATATTTTTATGTATATCTACATTACTACTGAAACTCCCTCCACACAACCAAGTCCTCCTACCCACATACATGAGCTTCCCTGGTGGCACAGGGGTGAAGAATCTGCCTGCTTATGCAGGAGACATGGCTTTAATCCCTGCATGGAGAGGATCCCCTGGAGAAGGAAATAGCAACCCACTCCAGTGTTCTTGCCTGGGAAATCCCGTGGACAGAAGAGCCTGGCGGGCTACAGTCCATGGGGTCACAAAAGAGTTGGACGTGACATAGCGACTAAACACCACCACCACCATACATGCATACACTCAAACACATCTTCTTCCCAACAAAGGCAAAATGAAGTCTGCTCAATAAATTCTAGTGCTTTCTTCCCTTGGTGGATGGGATTTGAAGGAGTGACTGGATAGCTAGGTGAACTGGAGAAGTACTTTTGCTAATGGTTCTTAGCATGGTGGAAAAGTCCATCAAGGACATTTGAAAGCCTCACAGAGTTCACTCCCTTGGCCTATAGACAAGACACCAGCAGTAACCTTTAGCAGCTGCCAAAAGCGTCTAAGACTCTCTTAGTCCTGCTATGCTAGCTGACCTTTGCAAGGAATCCTGGGTATTTTGAACTAAGAACATTTAGTATAAGAAACAAAACAAAAACAAACATCTTTCCCTGACATTTAAGAACAATACTAAAAGTGTTTATCCAAATTCACCTGGCAGGTTTGGCCTGTGGCAAGATGGTGAAGGAGGAGAGGTTGATTTTAAAGCCCACAGCCTTGGGTGTCCTCTTGGAGCTCCCACTCCCTCCCATATATGCTCTGGAACCTTACTGTCTTCCCCACAAGGCTGCCTCTGTACTAGCCAAAGAAGACTAGAATTGGGAAAACGCTTTTGGATTCAACCGAAAGGAAGTCATGGGCAAGCTGACAGGGTACAGTTAGTTTATTAGATCTAAGATTCAAGTGGTGGGCACTGTGATCTGTGCAGTGCCATCTGCATAGGAAGTCTACAGTCCAGTTACTTTTTATCCTGGCCCCAACAGCCTGCCCATTAAAAAAGTTCAAATGTGGCTCAGCTGAAAAGCAATCAGATCTGTTATTGACACTGTTTCATTCTGAATAGTACAGAGGACTAAAGGCTTTCTTTACTTAGTTCATTAGTTAGCTAACAAGCATTTTCCAAGGACCTACTGTGCATGGAGCACAGTCCCAGACACTCGCTCTTGCCATTGCTGCTTCTGCTATTTAATTTCTGAATACAGGCTGTTGCCAGACATCCAATTTTCTGAGTGCCTGCTCTGACAGGGAACAATGACTAATGAACCAAACATCAGGGAGGGCCCTCTGATCTCCAGCACAGAACATGCCCATAAAGGCAGAGTCTAATTTGTTCAGCAGGCAGCTGCCAATTCTTCTGGGATCTTAATTACCTGGAGCAGTTTATATGGGCGAATCCCCTTGGGAGAGAAACCCTGAACTCTGTCTTTCTCACACCCTATCATACGCCAGGCCCTACAAATGGTTTGAAACCCCTGCCACTGAACATAGGTACAAAGTCCAGGCCACAGTGGTTGACCAGACAGGCAGTTGGGCACAGCACACAACCCTCCTTCACACCTCTGCATACACTCCCCTACACACACAAACACACACACAGCAGCAGCAGCAGCAGCAGCAGCAGCAGCAGCGGATTATAGCGGAAAGCACTCTGGATTGCAAGTATCTTGGTATCAACTCAGCTCTGTCTCTGCTTCTCTGGGTGACCTTGGACGAGACTTTTTCTGTCTCTGGGCTTCTGTTTCCTGTCCTACAACGTGAGAGGTGGGACTAGATGATCTCTGTGGGCTTTTCCGGTTCTAGGACTTGACATTCTGCTTCCTGACCCCCAAGAGAGTTGCATGACCAGGTCAACTTTGTAAAATGGGGCTGAGACAAGATGGGGGCAGTAGTCAGAGTAACAGAGGAGGGAAATCTCTCTGTTTCCTTGGGTTGGCCCCTCCAAAAGCTCCAGTCTATTTCTGAGAAGTTTCACAAACCAAGCTGGGGGATCCGGTGGCACTACGGGTTCTGCTGTTCCCTTCAGCCTCATCTCCCTCCCCCATCATTCTTTCTTATAATCCTTGTTCCAACTCTCATTCCTTTTAACTGGCCCTTAAGCTCATACTGACTAGTTCCCTTTAGCAAGCTCTTCAGAGAGACCAATGATTAAATGGTCTCGAGAGTCTCCTGAGTCTGTAAAATGTAAATAACAGCCCCTGCCCTGGCGGCCTTCACAGGCTTTTCAGAGGATCAAATAAGATAAAGTCTGTGAAAGTTCTTTGGAAATTGTCAAGTGCTATGCAAATGCAAGGGATTAATGATGGGTGAGGAGGTAGCCACGTGAGGCGAGGGGGAGCAGAGTGCCAACTTGCCTACTCTCATCACCATCTTCACTGGGTGAAGGCACTGGCGTTGCCAGCTGGCCTGTAGTCACCCAGCACATCCGTGGGGGTGGTTCTTTGATTAGCATTACCCCCATTGTCCCCTAGAAAAGTTCAAGCCAGAGGAAAGAGGACAAGGAAGGAGTAGGTTAATTTGGTATGGAGAGAGAAAGACCTAGGGTTGCGGTTGTTTTTCTTAAAAAAGGCAACCCTTTCCTTCAAACAGAGTCTCACATGGAAAACTCAGTTTATAAAACAGATGAGAGCAGAGCTACTCGAGTTGAAGTTGGGATGATGCCCATGGAATCCCACTGGCTGGAGTCTCTGCCTGCCCTCAAGATCACTCTGGTGGGTCCCTAGGGCTCCAAAGGAGCACATGGAAAAATCGTCAGTGTAGAGCAGGCACTCTTGCCTGGCATCTGGGGCTCCAGACATGCAGGGGACAGCCACAGTCTGGGCACTGGAGCAAGGGAGTACAGGGCACAGAAAAGGGGGATGGAAGAATGCCATAGAAAGGCAGAATTGGGGGCAACACCTTTAGTTTACTCAGCAGCTTCTGTCTGGGCCCCAGGCCTGCATTCTGAGGTTACCCTAGAATGGTTTGTTATGGTTTGGTTTGGTTTGGTTTGGTTTGGTTTGGTAAGTCGTGTCTGACTCTTGCGACCTCATGGACTGTAGCCTGCTAGGCTCCTTTGTCCATGGGATTCTTCAGGCAAGAATATTGGAGTGGGTAGCCTTTCCCTTTTCCATGGGGTCTTCCCGATCCAGGCAGATTCCTTGCTGACTAAGCCACCAGGGAAGCCCAGGGCTGCAGTTTTGTGAATCAGTGCTCCAAAATCAGTGTTACAGAAACACATGGGTCTAGAAATGGGTGAAGGGGCTTCCCAGGTAGCGCTGTTGGTAAAGAACCCACCTGCCAATGCAGGAGACATAAAGAGATGTGGGTTTGATCTCTGGGTCGGGAAGATCCCCTGGAGGAGGGCACTTCAACCTGCTCCAATATCCTTGCCTGAAGAATCTGTATGGACAGAGGAGCCTGGTGGGCTACAGTCCAGAGGGCTGCAAAGAGTCAGAAACGACAGAAGCAACTAACGTGCACACATGCAGAAATGGGTGAAACAAAGGATGGGACCAAATGAATGTGAGCAGGCCTCCTGCTTTCTCACTTTGCTCTCAGAGGGAAGGAGTCTCCTGGAGTAGCTCTTTCCAGCCCATGAGCATCCTTGGCATAGGATGAGGAAAAGGCCAGAAGGAACTGGCCAGGCATCTTTAGGTGGGTTCAGTGGCCAGACAGATAGCAAGCTGCCACCAGCTCCGGGGACTGGGCAGAGGAGGAGCGGCGGACACACAGGTGAGCACAACTATGGGCCTGGCATTCTGAGCAGGGGGTGTTGGGCCTGGTCAGGACTAGAGTCCAGACACCTGAGACACGGAACAAGGAGAGAGAGCTGAAGAGTTGGGGAGGGGGCGGGGAAACAGCAGGCCTCCTCCTGGAGTGCTTGCTCCATTTTCCCACCCTCCCCACCCAAACAGGCTCAGTGACACGGCACAGTTGACTGAGTAGGCAGAAAGCAATCAGATACCGCAGGTACAAGCAGAGTGTTCCAGACTCAATAGGGGTATGTGTGCCTAAGACTTTCACACAGCCAGGACATGAGTGGTTGCTGACTCCCTAAGGCAGATGGAACAGTGGCAGGGATTTCTTTTGAGTCTCTGGAACTGGGAGGATATAATAATAATAATAAAAATAACAATAAAATCACCTTAGACTAAATGATGCTGGCACCAGAGAAACATCCGGTGCTGGTATGTCTGTATTATTCAGGCCCTTTGCAAAAGTCCAACATCTTTCTTGAGGAGATTCTTATTCCACATGTGTCTTCTCTGATTCATTTTCCACATGTGGTGGCCTAGAGCTCCTTCTCAAATTACCCTGAGGTAGCTGCTACAGAGACATGTTCTCTGTGCCAGGGTTGAGCAGGAAATGGGTAACCCAGAGCAGAAGGATCAGCAGCAAAAGCCATTTGCGCTCGAAGGAAACGAGAGTATTTGGAATTCCGGTGTGCTTGGGCGGAGGGGAAGAGGTCGTTACACCAGCCCAGACAGTTTTTGTCCCCACTTTTCTGTAAAGGAGCAGCGGGACCATCTCGGAAAATGTGTTGGATGAGAGTATCACTTGGCTAGAGGTTACTTCCCCTGCATAAGCCTGTGTGAGCACAGACACTCAGAAGGAGGCAGAGAGGGGGGTTCCTGAGGGGCCTGGGGAGGAACGGGACTCAAAGAGGAAAGAAGAGCAAATGAGCCAAAAATAGCTTTGCAACAGACCCCTCAGAAGGACTGTAACCCTTGCTCTGTAAGTGGTTAGAGCTCCTCCCTTCAAACGAGGATGGTTTTGCTATTACAAGGATATTTAAATCAGGTACACACACAGACACACACACACAGCCAGGAAGGATTTCTAGTCTCTTCCTAGCATCTTCCAAAAGATCCTGTCTGGCTGGTGTGTGCTAGGTTGCATCTGATACTTTGCGACCCTATAGACTAGCCCACCAGGCTCCTCTGTCCATGGGATTCTCCAGGCAAGAATACTGGCGTGGGTTGCCATTTCTTCCTCTACGGGATCTTCTCGACCCAGGGAGGTCTCCTGAGTCTCTTGCATTGGCAGGCAGGTTTTTTACCACTTTGCCACTTGTGGGAAGAGCACAGAGGCCTAGGCCAAATTTAGGCTCAGCTAGAGACCTCCCCCTCTGTCTGGGCTTTTATGAGGGTAGGGTCAGGGCACAGCCAGGACTCTCCCAGTCCCCTCTGCTAACGTCAACAGCATCCCCAGGGATGGCTTTATACGTGGATGGAGAGGGTAGCTGCCTGCTTGGTATGATTTGAGAGGTAAAGGTCAGAGGAACGTTGCTGCAAAAGGTCAGCTCTGCTGGCCCCCAGCTAAGCCTGCAGTTCTCACAGTGCTTACTCTTGGCAAAGGTCCAGGTTTAAAGAGAATTGTGACTTGGGCAGGGGAAGCACGTTCAGTTACTACCAGTTGTTTACACCTTGGCTGGATTCACAGTATCACATTAGCAGTAGCAGAAAGCAAGCTTCCTGCAGGGGAATGGTTAAGAGACAGGGAGATCAGGAAAGTTCTGGAACATGTGCTATCTATCACCCTGAGCAGCTGCGGGGGGGTGTGGTGGTTTGAGGGAGCTTGTGCTAGAAAGCAGAATGGGGGAGAAGAAAGAGGGTCAAAACCAAATTCTACCCAGTTGGCCATTTTCTGAGGAATGTGCCTGCTTCCTCTATCCAGGCTGAGAATGTTTCAGATTTGACATTTAGGTTTACAACAAAGGAGATAAAATCTCCTCTCCAGAGAGAGGCATTTCCCCAGAATTCAGACTCATCGCCTCCCACTTAACAGAGGGAGCATGTGCTGGTGAGGAGGGCCGAGATCACACGCCAGGGTGTCACTCACCCTTCAAGGCCTGGCGTGGCCCACTCCTTGCTTCCTGAGAAGAGTGTGACCTGGTCTTTGTCATGGCGGGGAATCTGCCCCCTTGGGCAAGCCCCTGCCCTGGAGACAAAGAATAGGAAAGGAACACACAAAGAGGTGCACTCGGATGCCAGGACTCTGTTTCCACTGGGGCCAGGAACAGACCTGATCAGTGGGTTGGATGTTGCAGCTGGGGTCCCTTGGCACTGGAGAGGCTAGAAGTTATCCAGACAGTAGAGCCCAATAGATGGAGTCCTACAGCCCATCTTATATTCCCCAGAGATACCACGAGAGCCTAATGATGTTACCGAGGCCCATAGCCAAAACGCGCCCAGCAGGCAAAAATGCAAAAATCGATTCACAAAATCCACAAAGAATTAAGTGTAGATAGAGCCAGATTGAATGAATCCCCTGGCCTCTGTGGGCTGCAGGGACCAGAGGAACCCCCTTCCCCTAGGTTGCTACAGTGCCTGGCATGGTGACATGACATCTGCTGCAAGAGGTTATGCCTGGCTCAAGGGTCCGGGCTCTGTCCTCTTGGCTTCTCACTGCTAGGCGAAAAGCAGTAGCAATCCCCTTTCCTTCACCTACAGCTTGGCCCCTGGTGGGACGCACCTGGCCAGCTCTGCTCTGTTTTCTTAAGTGTATGAGGAGTCAGAGCAAGGAGCAAGGGAGGGAGGAGGGGAGGGAGGAGGGAGGAGGGACTCCAGGAAGGGAGGAAGGGCCAGGACGCTGGCCTCCTGAGGTAGCCCAGATTCCGCATGAATACACTAGTGACTGTGAAAGGTAGCTGTGCTGCCTCTTCCAATTCTAGCACTTCTGGGAGTCATTTCTCAGCTCACACTTCCCTCCTGTGACAGATACATAAATCCTTGGCTGAAGAGGCTGCCGTGCCCCTTCCTGTCTCAGACGTGATTTTCTTCAGATGAATTGCACCACCTCCTTCAGACTCACTCAGGTCAGGTGACCAGACCAGGCACAGTGCAACAGCCATCAGGCTATGGTGAGGAAGGAGAAGGGAACTGTGATTTCTGGTCAACTCCCTGGCTCTGTGTCTCCCCAAAGCAAGCTAGATACCCGCAGACAGGCCCCTTAGACCTTCCTGGACAAGTCCGTTGCATAAACAACCATATGACACATGCCTAAGACACACAGAGAAGATTTCTGAAAGCCAACTCCCAAGTATTTCTGGGAGGCTTTTCCACTTTGAGAAATGTCTGTGGCAACACTTGGTCTCAGCTTAGCTTCTCCGTACACCCAAGTTCTTCTCCTAGTTTCTGTATACTCCAGGAATGCAGGCTCACTTTCATATTGGCCCAAATAATTAGGAAAGCAGAACTACTGAAAAACAAAACAAAACAAAAAACTAGGCCCATACTGCAATTTAAAAGCTAGCTATACATGTTTTTTGGGGGTAAAACTTTTATTTTGAATTATCCATGCCACAGGTCCAATGTTACCCCAGCTACATGAAATTCAACTGTAACTGTATTTGGAATCTGTGTGTGAGTGGATGATTTCTTTTGGCAAGAATCTTTTTTATTTATGTTTGACTTGGACTGGTGTCAAAGTGACTCTGCATGCCTGAGTACCCAGAGAGCAGCTCACTCAGGTGGGGGTGTGCTAGCAACCTAGGAGTCAGTGACTCCTATGGATAATGTGGATAATGAATATAAGAACAACCAAAATGTGACAGATACAAGAATGGATCTATGTGGCTAAAGACAGAGGCTGCAATGAATTAGAAGTACACAATCTAGTATTATTAAGGAACAAGCATGATCCTGGATGCTCTAAATAGAGAAGAAGCCTGTAGGAACTCTGAGGTCATCTTCCTTCTCTATTCCATGGCCATTGGCCACTAATGAAACCCTATACTGCTCCAGTCTCCCATGGGACAGCTAGCTCAGGGAGTTAGGACAGGTGATTAGGTCCTCTGAGGTTCAGTTAATTTTGCTCTTTTCCAAACCTGCCATCTTGCAAAATGTGTGTCACTGGTAAGAAGAGAGATGGGGGTGACCGGCTAAAGCTGTTACAGAGGACATAACGAAGTTTCTGGTAGAGAATTTGGAGATTGTCTAAGAGATAGAGAAATACAAGCTGGTTCAAATTTTTTTATAATAGATTTTGTTAATTTGGAAAAGAAAGCTGACAAAGGGCGTCAGAACTACCATTAAGCATAAAAGAGGTGGATCAGAAAGCAGGAGGACAAAATTTGGGAGGAACAGTCTCAGAGAGCAAAGGTTGTTAAACCCTGGACTGGGCCACCAAAGGATGTTGTAGTATTTCCTTTCTTAGAGGTGTTGGAAATTCAGCTGTCTCGGCTTGAGCCTTTGGCTAAAGACAGTTCCAAGGACAACACAGCAAAGACATGCAAGGCTCCTGAGGTACAATCCAGGCGGAAGGTAGGAGAACAGACCTAAAACCTTGATCAGCTTTCCACTTCCTTCTAGGGCTCACCTCAAAATCCGCAAGGTGAGCCCCAGGAGGAAGCAGGGCTAATAATCATGTTCCCTATCTCAAAGCAATGGAAGGAGGAAGGGGCCCATCACAAATTCTTCATAGAAATGGGAACCCTCTTGTACAGTTTGATTTTATACAAATTTCCCACCAAATCTTGCCTGAATCTGTCCAGAAATGGCACCAGTCCGTGTGAAATTGCCACAGTGACATATTTCCTGTCCTTCTACTGGGGCTTTGTGCATTCAGAAAAAGATTGGAACCATCTGACTTACTTCCCGGAAATACTCCTTAAGTTGGAGCTGAATATGCCTGTGAACAATGCTGAGAAGAAATCAGTGGAAGGTGGTGAGGACAGTCCCACCAACTTCTCAGCAACTGTGTCCCAGAGTGTGGTAGAGGCGGTGCCCTGGAGCCAGGGGAAAGGCCTGCTGCTGATTTGGAGTGTTGAGTGTCACGGGGCAGAGCAGGACACCAGAGATATAAAAATAGCAGAGTGTTCTTACACTTGGAAGTGGTCTGTCAGAGGGGGCCTTCAAGCTAGGTGTACATGGATAAGTTAAAAAGTGAAAGTCGCTCAGTCGTGTCCAACTCTTTGCAACCCCATGGATAGTTCAAGAGATTTCCAGGCCAGAATACTGCAGTGGGTAGTTGTTCCCTTCTCCTGGGGGCCTTCCCAACCCAGGGATCAAACCCAGGTCTCCAGCATTGCAGGTGGATTCTTTACCAGCTGAGCCACCAGGGAAGCCCGTACATGGATAAGAGGATCTCAAATCATACAGTACGGCTCCCCTTGCCTGCCTCTGCTAACACAGTGTGGTCGGATGGCCCCGAATCCAGTGATTTGCCTACCACTTTCAAGATTTAGGCCATGTTTGAGGGCCACCAGTATTGTTCTTTATTTGTTGTTGTTTAGTCGGTCGCTGAGCTGTGTACCGACTCTTTTGCAACCCCGTGGACTGCAACCCTCCAGGCTCCTCTGTCCGTGGGACTTCCCAGGCAAGAATGCTAGTGTGGGTTGCCACTTACTTCTCCAGGGGATCTTCTCGACCCAGGGATGGAACCCAAGTGTCCTGCATGGGCAGGTGGATTCTTTACCACTAAGCCACATGGGAAACCTTATTTATTTAACATTTTCTCTAAAACAGCTTATAGGAGATTCACTTTTTAAAACTGCCTCCAGCTCAGAAATATTTTAGAAATCATACAGTGTATGTGTTAGACACACTCCTCCCCCTCCATACATGTTGAAGAAATAAATAGCTGTAAAAATAGAAAAAGTTAGTCCACATACCACCTAAAATGATCTTGCATACCACCAGCGCCTGTTTACCGCACTTGGGGGGAACAGTGCTTTCTGTATAATGCATGCAGAAGGTCCCCACTGCCAACAAGCGTGGCTTTCTTTCCTCCTGCAATGTAAAGCCGGCAGGGCTGCAGAGGGCTGAGTGGCCGAGATGCCATCCTGAGCCTGCTTCCTTCACGCCTTCCTCTAGGGCTAGGGGCCCAGCCCTTCCTATTTTCCTCCTTTCAGGTGCCAACCCTGGCCAAGGCTGCAGTTTGCAGCAGAACACAGGGCCCTTATTCTTGGTCAAGTGCTCCTTCCCTCAAGCTATTTCCCCTGCTGAGAATTCCTCCCTAGACCTCACTTAACTTGGACAGTGCCCTCTGTGGAGCGGACTTCCTCAGCCTTGGCCCCAGGGGCTGCTTTGGCTGGAGTGCCCCCAAGCCCACATCAGTAGCCTGCCTGTCCAGCCCAGTGCTTACACAGGGCCCAGCCACCTCTGGCTGAGAAGCGTGGAGTGCGTGGTGCCCCGAGCTGGGAACACCGTCTTCCCTGGGAGGCCAGCAACCCCCCTTTCACTGAGCTGGCTCCCCGGGTGGTCAGGAGACAAAGGAGGCCCGCAGCAAGAACATGAGGAGCGGGGCCAAAGTGTTCTGCAGCCCAGAAAGATTATGCCAATGTGGGGTAAACACAAGGACTATCTAACAATCAGGGCTGACCAGCAAGGGGACCCGCTTGTGGGTAGATGCCTACAGGCTCAAGCAGTGTGTCCACCCCCTGGGGATGCTTTACAAGATTCCTGTTTCTGCTGGAGAGTTAAGGCCCTTTAGGGGCTTAGAGCCCTTTTTGCTGTTATTAAACAGATAATCATTCCCCATTCCACCATCCCCCACCCCCACCCCATCTAACTTGGACTCTCTCAGGGTCTCTGAATGCAAAGTCCCCAGAAACAAAACTGCTCTGAGGGAGGCAGGGCTGAGGCAGGGAGCTCTGCCTGTTCCACTCCCCAGGCTCCCAGAGCTCCCTAACTTCCACTACCCACTGGGAGAGGCTTTCCAGTTCAGGGCAGTCCAGCTTGAAAATACTGTGGTGAAGAAAATTAAACCAGGTGAAGGCCCAAACCCCTTCAAGTTTAGAAGACACACACAGATTTTTATTTGTGACCTTGCTTGTTTGGAGGTGTAACCTCTGTTTGGAGATGAGGGCGGTGGCACAATGCCTCCTGTCTTTCTTTGTGTCCTCCTCTAAACTCTTTCTTCTTCCCTTCAAATTCACTTTCACCCCGGCCTCTCTTCATCTGCCCCCAACTCTCTCCCTCCTTTCTCTGTTCTTTCCCTTCGGCAGACCCCAAGGCACCAAGGAGGACCTTAGGGGTCTAGATATTGCAGCACTATTCCCTATGGGAATTCTAAGATCCCTTGCAACCACCGGACTCTATGACTGATTAACTGAGGGACAAGAAATGATTGTTGAACAAACTGAGCCAAAAGAAAGAGGGCTAGCAGCAAGGAAGCAGAGTGTGTGACTCTGAGGGTGAGGACATTAGGGCGGCAGGCAGGTGCCTGACAGGTGGGGCCGGCTTCTCTCTAACCACCCTCCCCACTGCAGTAGAGAGGCTGGTGGGTACACAGTTGGCAGAGGACACTGGAGAAGATCTGCCATGTAGGGAGCCCTGAGCTCTCAAGCCTCGCCTGCCAAGGAGCACTCTCTGGTTAGTTAAGTGTCACCTACTGTGGCTATGGACCCTCATCATATAATCCAGGGAGAGATGGTCCACTATGAAGGAATCAGAATGCAGTGAAATATACCAAACACTGACTTTCGCCAAGCAGACTGGTTTCTGGCAGCTCATCTGTGCATAAGTGAGGGGGAGAGCAGCTATATATGGCAGCAGTCAAATTCTCAAAGGGCCCTGCATTGAGTCATGCAGCGGTGGTTCTGGTGAAAGTGGGGCTTTACCAAGAAACCAGATTTCTAAGACAAAGGACCAATCTAGTCCTTCTTCTTAGGCAGTTTTTTAGATGGGATGCAGACATCCAAGACCAGAAAATCCCGCTAGTTCAAATGATAATTTCTCCAAAGACACACACGAAGAACTCAAGAAACTCATTCTGGGTTGAGGAGCTGAGCTTTGGGGCTAAAGGGGTCACTGGGAGACATTTGGTGGAGAGCTCATTAGCAACTATACCTTGACCACACCCCCAAACACCTTGGTTCTCGTTACTAAATCATTCCATCATCCTTGAGTTTTCAAAGTGGACCCTAATGTTCTATTCAGCCTAGATTCTCTTTTGGGGTTATGACTTTTTAGACATTTACCATCTTCTCCTTTCCCTTTCTTGCTTATGTGAATCCCCTCTTCCTCCCATCCTTCTAACCTTCAGGGGTTCAACGACATATTCATGTGTCCACACATCCCATCTATACAAAAGATGCTAGAGGTGTGATCTTTCAGAATATCTGAATTGGAAGAGGGTCAATAAACCCATTTTCTTTCTCCCCTCTCTCATTTTGTAAGTAGGGAAAGCAGCCCACAGAAGGGCAGGGAGTTACTTACTCAAGCTCAAGCATCAGATTGGTGGCAAAGTCAGGACTCAAACCCAGATCTTCTGGATCCAAATTTGACCCACTTTCTACAACCTCAAGCTGTAGCTCCTCCAGGAACTGTGCCTCCTCCATGAATTCGGGGTCCTCTACAAGCTGGGGCTCTTCCATGAGCTGAGGCTCCTCCAGCCTTTCCTCCTTCATTATCACTGTTGCCCAGGAAAATCTTGATTGCCTGACTGGAGTTGGTTTCTCTCTCTTGTCTGGCTGGGGTTGGTTCCTCTCTCTCTCTGTACCTCCCTCTCATGCTCTAGCTCTCCCTCTAGCTCTCCCTCTATAGCTGCTGGGCTAGGGCGGGATCAACTGGAAACTCTTGTCCAGGCTCAGAAGAAAAAGTGCTCAAGGAGCCTTGGGGCCAGCCTGGGCTGGCTCAGTTGTGGAGGCGGGAGGAAGTTCCTGGCCCTGAGTGCCTTCGGGGGCTCCCAGGCTCTGAGGGAAGGCTGGAGCTCCTGGGGCAAGTGCTGCCCTCCAGATCTTCTGCTGAGGCCAAGCCAGCTTCCTAAACTAACTCCCAGACTGAAGGGGAGGGCCGGATCCTCCAGGGGAGCCCAGACAGTGGCTCTGCCAGCCAGCCCCTGTGGTTGGAACTTTCAAAAAGACCAATGTTTCAGCAACTTATTTCTTTTCCAACCCGAACAGCAAGCCTTTCTGTCCCCCTTGCATGACTGTGGCTGTGGCGTGCAGCCCCAGTCTGAACAGAAGCAGAATTCCAGGGCTGGGACTCCATAACACCCAAACCACTGGTCAATTCCATTAAATAAAATCAAATAAAAAACCACCATTTGGGGCATCAGGGAGACCCAAAGCTGGTCTCTTGGCATGGAGATGCTGTGTACCTACTGGGAAGGGATAGGCACAGCCATCGAGAGATGAAAAGTCATAAGACCATTGGGTTAGAGAATCAGGAGACATGGTTTCTCTTTTCAGCTGGTCACTAATTGGCCGTTTGGCTTGTGACAGGCACCCACCCATCTCTGGGCCTCAGTTTCCTCATTTGTAAAGGGTGAGGGTCAGACTGAATGACTGCAGAAACCCTACCAGATCTGAGCCTCTGTGTCTCTGGCTAAGATGCAAGTGAAGGCAGAAGGTGCCAGCCCCCAACACTGGGTAGATGGAAGTTCAAGGTCTTGAAGACGCAGTCCCCAGTTCCACTGCCCAAGGTTTTAACAAGGTGACTTTTGTTTTTGTGAATCCTTCTCCATTTGCCAGCAGTGTGAGTAGGGTGCCCTCATGCCTCTTCAGGTTTCAATCTCTGGTAAAAATGTCAAAGCTCCCAGCAGTTTGTCCCCCGCAAACAGAAGGAAAACGAGAAGCCTTGTCAGTCATTTACACCTGAGTGTGAATGAAGAAGGTTCAGAGAGCAAGCCTTGACAGAGATAAAGCTTGCCAGACTGGGCTGCGGGTGTTAGCTGGCTTTGGCCAGGACAGGTTGTGTGATTGACGGAGCAAGGGGAGGGGTCTGTGAGGGGACTGGTGAGAGAGGGAGATAAGGCATGTCCCAAAAGGTTTTGTTCTGGAACATCCTCTCACTTAACCCCCACCCCTCAACCACACTTCCACCGTTTTCTTTTTCTTTTTTTACTTCCGCCATTTTCTAAATGAGGAGACTGAGGTCGAGAAGTCACTTGCTAACATCACATCATCTGTCAGGCCCTTCTCTACTCCTCAGTGGCTGCTCCAGGGTCTTTTGAGGTGAAGAAGCCCACCCCAGCTCCCCACAAAGGCAAGCACCTCCCACCCTACTGGGAGAGAACCTGGGAAAAACAGAGTGGGGCCCTGACTCTCTAGGATCCTGGCTCCCCAGCATTCAAAAGCTCTGGACATACCTTGCAGTTTATACTAGAATATACCAGCAAAGCCACCCACATCTGAATAGGTGGCTGAAGACATTTTGGAGACATAGTCATTTCGGGGGGCTAGTTTCGAGTATAATTTTCAGTGCATCAGTTCTTTATTCTCTTCACTGACATTCGCCCTGTTCATCTGGCAGGTGAAGAGCTCGTCAAAGTCTTTCTGATCTTGATTTTCAGCTGATAGGCCATTAGGGCCCTTAGAGAATCACTCTGCCTAAATCATGGCTGCTTGATCTTGGCAATGAGAAAATTTCCTTGGGGGTTTGCTTCTATCTGAAGCCCCCAGTGAGCCAGAGTAACTTCAAAATCCACACCTTAGGGTATTAGCAGTGACTGGGTTCATTTTAACTTTCCTTGATACTGATTTGGGGCAAGAATCCCTCACAGAAGGACATAAATGACACAATGCCCAAGGTTTTAACAAGGTGACTTTTGTTTTTGTGAATTTTCTAGTCCTGCGAGAAGGATTAGAACACCCCTCAGCCTGTGTTCTCACAGCTTCCTGCACCTTTTCTTCATTATGATCAATTGTAATGATATGGCTATTTGTGTAATTATTATTTGATGTCTGTCTCCACTACTAGATTGTAAATTTCCTGCCACGGGGATCCTGCCTGGCTTGTTGGCTGCCACTTTCTGCCCGTGTCTGATTTTCACATGTGTGTCAAAGGAGAAATCCTCCTCTTCCCCAAGCACCTGGGGTGTGCAGTCTTATTCCAGTGACTTCCCACACTGAGATGCCCCCCAAAATTGTTAGACCATTAGGATGGATGTCCCACTGAAGCTAATCTGCCTAGGAGATAAGAAAGCTGAAAGATTCAGAGGGGGAATTAACAGCTCCTTAGTCCGTTCCCCCACATGATTCCAGTCCTAGAAGAGCTGGTAAAGAATCTGCCTGCAATGCAGGAGACCCCAGTTCAATTCCTGGGTTGGGAAGATCCCCTGGAGAAGGGAAAGGCTACCCACTCCAGTATTCTTGGGCTTCTCTTGTGGCTCAGCTGGTAAGGAAGCTGCCTGCAATTGTGGGAGACCTAGGTTTGATTCCTAGGTTGGGAAGATCCCCTGGAGAAGGGAAAGACTACCCACTCCACCTGGAGAATTCTATGGACTGTATAGTCCATGGGGTCACAAAGAGTCAGACATGACTGAGCGACTTTCACTTCACTTCACTTCCATTTCCAATGGAAATATCATACGTGTTTCTATTATGAAAGTATTTTCCTAAAAACATTCATCTCTCACACATGCACTTTTCTTTTCCTTATAAGCACCTGCATCTGATGCCTTTGCTTTCCCCACCCGTCTGACCCCTTCTGTCCATGATCCTTATTACCAGCCCTCTCATACTTTTATTTAGTTCTTTATTGCTAGTCACCACCTTCCCCGTGTTTGTATTTTATGTAACATCCCTTGGTAATTCTGTCTAGCTTCTCTGCTTGCTGGTAGTCAGGAAGTTCTTTCTGTTATCTAATCACAGTTCTTCATGCTACAGTAGAGGCCTATTTCCTCTCGTTCTGTTTCTAGGGTGGTTTGGAAATAGCTAGTCACCATCTCTGAGCTGTGACTTTATTATATTTGAAGATCAAGCTCTCTTTGGCCACCGTCTGGCCCATTCTTATGCTCCTCTTCAATCAATCATCTTGGCTCCTTTAGTTTGGCCCCACAGCTCCCTGAAGTCCCAGGCGTTAGCTGGTTGGCTAAGCAAGCTTCTCTTCCCTTCTGCATTCAGACTGTTTTCCAGCCTGGACAAATTCTCTGACATTTGCACCCCAGAAAATTTAACCCTGGGGCCCCAGAAACGAATGCAGCCTGAAGCTTTGTGCCCCACGGCCACTGTACAATGAGAAGCATTCACAACTTAGAAGCAGGCCTGCAAAGGGAAAATAAAAACCTCGATGACCCTCTGTGGTTCTTTTTTTCTTTACAGTAAATAATTTACAAAAACAAATTTTCCTCCACCATAGGCTTTATCACTGGTCCCCAGAGCCAGCCTTTACGCATTTCCATACCGTCATGGACTATTTTTAGTGAAAGATGACATTAAGTACTGGCTGCCCCGTGGGCTTCAACCCCCATCTCTTCCTCCTGTCAGAATGTTTTCAGACCTCCCCTTTTGGACCTGCTGGCCACTCATAGCCTAGAAATATTTCCAAGAGTGTGAGTAGCATGACTTCAGGGGTTTCTGAGAAAGCCTCTGTCTAAACATATCTCCTTCGGCTTGGGTCTGATGATTAGAATTTCAGCCATAGAGATTCATTTCTTTAGCTCAATATCACTTCCTCAGGAAGCCTTGTCTGATACTTTGTTACACTCTTAGGGAGGAGCTTATTCCTTTTCCCTCTTGGCACTTCTTTGTAATTATAGATTCACTGGTGTGGTTATTTAGGTTAATGTTCCTCTCTTTACTATTCCATGATGGCTGTGGCCATGCTTTTTGTGAGTTCCCCACTCTATTCCCAGTGCCTAACAGTGGTCATGTATGGATGTGAGAGCTGGACTGTGAAGAAAGCTGAGCGCTGAAGAACTGATGCTTTTGAACTGTGGTGTTGGAGAAGACTCTTGGGAGTCCCTCGAACTGCAAGGAGATCCAACCAGTCCATTCTAAAGGAGATCAGTCCTGGGTGTTCATTGGAAGGACTGATGCTGAAGCTGAAACTCCAATACTTTGGCCACCTCATGCGAAGAGTTGACTCACTGGAAAAGACCCTGATGCTTGGAGGGATTGGGGGCAGGAGGAGAAGGGGACGACAGAGGATGAGATGGCTGGATGGCATCACCAACTCAATGGACATGAGTCTGAGTAAACTCCGGGAGTTGGTGATGGACAGGGAGGCCTGGCGTGCTGTGATTCATGGGGTTGCAAAGAGTCGGACACGTCTGAGCGACTGAACCGCACAGTGAGCCTGTCACATGGAAGGCATGAGAGAAATATTTGTTGTTGACTGAATCTGCTCATGAACCTAAATGTGAATTTTCCAGAGCACTGATGGGAAAGGGTGTGGGTATGCATGCCCAGGACATTAGCTTGGTGCGAGGGCCCCAGAAAGCAAGGTGCTGACCACAAGCAGCAATCTGCTTCCCCAGATGACCCAAGGCTGTTTCCTTTTTGCTACTCCAGCTCGCTTTCCTTTCCTGTCAGCTTGAGACTTCCCTCCTTCCTCAGCCCAACCCCAGGACCTACATTTATATGGCATCTGGGAAGGAAGGGTTTGACCAAGGTATTGATGCAAATAAGGCTAAAATGACACCCTGTGGGGCCACCAGGAACTTTTTTCCAGAGAGATTTGGGTGAACTGTGTGTGTCTGTGTGTGCATTCATGGGCTTCCCTGATAGCTTAGCTAGTAAAGAATCTGCCTGAAATGCAGAAGACCTGGGTTTGATCCCTGAGTCGGGAAGATCCCCTGGAGAAGGAAATGACAACCCACTCCAGTATTCTTGCCTGGAGAATCCCATGGATAGAGGAGCCCACTGGGCTAAGTCCATGCGGTCACAAAGAGTCAGGCACGACTGAGCAACTAATACTACTACACTATATATGTATTCTCAGGGCAGCGCCTTGACATGATCCTGGTTCTGTCATCCCCCTCAGAAGGGGCCTGGTGGAGACCGAGGCCAGAGATGCACAGATGTGAAGCCATACCCCCAGACTCCTATGGTACCCACTGTCAACTGCACGCCCACGCTTAGCCTTCCTGGTTCTGATGGGCTTTCTTCAAGAATCCTTGAAGGGTGCCTTTCTGCTCTTGGGCCCTGAAGGCCTCCAGCTACCCAAGACTAGCTAGGTCCCTGAGGGGAGGCTTGCTCCGACTCAGAGAGGGGCCACAAGAGGAGGGCCAAAGAAGCCCTCTCATACATGGAAAGTGTTCCTCGCTGTCCCCACCCCAGCCAGCTCCTTCTGACCCATGGCCCTTGCTGGACAGGCAAGGTGCCCCTCTCCTCTCCCAACCAGACAGCCTCACAGCTCTTCCCACTGGCCATTCTTTAAGGCCCTGCTGGAAGCTGCTGCCATAAACAGACTCTCCCTTCCTAGTTTGCTTTGGCACAGCAAAATGGCTGTGTGGGGAGGTCTTACAAATAGCTGTGAAAAGAAGAGAAGCGAAAAGCAAAGGGGAAAAGGAAAGACAAAAACATCTGAATGCAGAGTTCCAAAGAATAGCAAGAAGAGATAAGAAAGCCTTCTTCAGCGATCAATGCAAAGAAATAGAGGAAAACAACAGAATGGGAAAGACTAGAGATCTCTTCAAGAAAATTAGAGATACCAAGGGAATATTTCATGCAAAGATGGGCTCAATAAAGAACAGAAATGGTATGGATCTAACAGAAGCAGAAGATATTAAGAAGAGGTGGCAAGAATACACAGAAGAACTGTACAAAAAAGATCTTCACGACCCAGATAATCATGATGGTGTGATCACTCATCTAGAGCCAGACATCCTGGAATGTGAAGTCAAGTGGGCCTTAGAAAGCATCACTACGAACAAAGCTAGTGGAGGTGATGGAATTCCAGTGGAGCTATTTCAAATCCTGAAAGATGATGCTGTGAAAGTGCTGCACTCAATATGCCAGCAAATTTGGAAAACTCAGCAGTGGCCACAGGACTGGAAAAGGTCAGTTTTCATTCCAATACCAAAGAAAGGCAATGCCAAAGAATGCTCAAACTACCGCACAATTGCACTCATCTCACACGCTAGTAAAGTAATGCTCAAAATTCTCCAAGCCAGGCTTCAGCAATACGTGAACCGTGAACTTCCTGATGTTCAAGCTGGTTTTAGAAAAGGCAGAGGAACCAGAGATCAAATTGCCAACATCTGCTGGATCATGGAAAAAGCAAGAGAGTTCCAGAAAAACATCTATTTCTGCTTTATTGACTATGCCAAAGCCTTTGACTGTGTGGATCACAATAAACTGTGGAAAATTCTGAAAGAGATGGGAATACCAGACCACCTGACTTGCCTCTTGAGAAATCTGTATACAGGTCAGGAAGCAACAGTTAGAACTGGACATGGAACAACAGACTGGTTCCAAATAGGAAAAGGAGTCCGTCAAGGCTGTATATTGTCACCCTGCTTATTTAACTTATATGCAGAGTACATCATGAGAAACGCTGGACTGGAAGAAACACAAGCTGGAATCAAGACTGCCGGCAGAAATATCAATAACCTCGGATATGCAGATGACACCACCCTTATGGCAGAAAGTGAAGAGGAACTAAAAAGCCTCTTGATGAAAGTGAAAGAGGAGAGTGAAAAAGTTGGCTTAAAGCTCAACATTCAGAAAACAAAGATCATGGCATCTAGTGCCATCACTTCATGAGAAATAGATGGGGAAACAGTGGAAACAGTGTCAGACTTTATTTTTTTGCACTCCAAAATCACTGCAGATGGTGACTGCAGCCATGAAACTAAAAGACACTTACTCCTTGGAAGGAAAGTTATGACCAACCTAGATAGCGTATTCAAAAGCAGAGACATTACTTTGCTGACTAAGGCCCGTCCAGTCAAGGCTATGGTTTTTCCAGTAGTCATGTATGGATGTGAGGGTTGAACTGTGAAGAAGGCTGAGCACTGAAGAATTGATGCTTTTGAACTGTGGTGTTGGAGAAGACTCTTGAGAGTCCCTTGGACTGCAAGGAGATCCAACCAGTCCATTCTGAAGGAGATCAGCCCTGGGATTTCTTTGCAAGGAATGATGCTAAAGCTGAAACTCCAGTACTTTGGCCACCTCATGCGAAGAGTTGACTCACTGGAAAAGACCCTGATGTTGGGAGGGATTGGGGGCAAGAGGAGAAGGGGACGACCGAGGATGAGATGGCTGGATGGCATCACTGACTCGATGGACGTGAGTCTGAGTGAACTCCGGGAGTTGGTGATGGACAGGGAGGCCTGGCGTGCTATGATTCCTGGGGTCGCAAAGAGTCGGACACGACGGAGCGACTGAACTGAACTGAAGTTTTGGGCTTGCAGATCCAGAAACAGTAAACTTGAGGCCTTTCCCTCAAGAAGCAGAAGCCCCAGCCTAGCCTGCAGTGGCTAGTGGCTCTGCTGCAACCGCTTTGGTCCTGCTGCCTCCCTCCTCTACCGTGCCTAACAGGGCAGGCATTCAATAAATCTGCAGTAGGTGCTCGGTAAATAGCAGACCTATGGTCGATAAATGATGGATTGATTAATTGAAGTGCTTGGCCGCTCAGTACAAGGTCTAATGAGGCACTGCCGTGGTTCATTTTCCTGTGCACCTGGGGAAGCAGAGTTTAGTGCGTTAGGACTGGGCCGGGTTTATCTTATTCCTTTTTGTTTCTTTTTCTTTTTTTTACTGCAACTGACTATGAACTGAAAGGGTGAGGGATAGAAAAAAGTGAGGGGCTGGAGGCCTGGGAGGGGCCTCAAGAAAGGGGAATCCTACACCTCTGCCTCAGTTCCCGCCCCCAACTGTCACTGGATTCAGGGAATTTGGGGAGCCCAGCTCTCCTGAGCCCTGAGATGGTGGTCCTGGGCTTGTCTGAGAGTTGCATACAAATCACACCTGTCAGTAATTCCCATGCTACCTTTTGACTTTACCTCCCTGTTTCTTCCTCCTTTCCTTGGACAGGAGGGCAGAGTCCCCCATGACACTCGGCCTGTGAGCCATTTACCCACTGACAACATAGTATGACAGGCTGGGTAGAGACAAGGAAAGAGAAGAGGACCTATTGGTTTAGACATAAACTTTGAGCCAGTGGACTATTAGATTGATGGGGCTATTTTGTGTTGTAGATATTCATGTGAGTTTATTAGAGAAATATGTCATAGAATTTAGCAAGTCCAATTTCACTGGGGGCTCAGCTGTACCAAACCAGTAATGCCATTTTCTGAAAAGGCTAGGAAGTGAACTCAGAGAAGGCAATGGCACCCCACTCCAGTACTCTTGCCTGGAAAATCCCATGGACGGAGGAGCCTGCAGTCCATGGGGTCACTAAGAGTCGGACACAACTGAGCAACTTCACTATCACTTTTCACTTTCCACTTTCATGCATTAGAGAAGGAAATGGCAGCCCACTCCAGTGTTCTTGCCTAGAGAATCCCATGGACGGGGGAGACTGGTGGGCTGCCATCTATGGGGTCGCACAGAGTCGGACACGACTGAAGCGATGCAGCAGCAGCAGCAGGAAGTGAACTAGGTATCACTGTGAATTCAGGCCAGCCTGGAGACTTTGTGAAGAATGGATTGGGCCTCCCAGCTTCCTCTAAACCCATCTCCCTAAAGTCCCCAGAACAGTACCTGTCACAACAAGCAGATACAAAAGGAAGAAGAACTTCTGACACCTGTTCTGCACCCCCCACCCCCAATGCACCAGGCTGACTTCAGCACTGCACCATCAGGTGACAGCAGGAGATGCCAACCCTCAAGAACACCCCAAACCACGCTTAAGTCCATAGCAGCTCACCTACCAGCTTACATGTGCTGCAGAGTGTGGGGGCCTCAGGGAGGAATCACCTTCACTGCCTGGCACTTGCCTCTGAGCAGACTCTTGGCCTGACACTAGGCAGGGGAGGCTTTTCCTTTGGAAGTGTAGTGAGCTCTACTTAGACCCCCAGCAGGCTTCTGAATGCCTGGCCCCAGGGAAGCCTGCCACTGAGCAAGCAGAAGCTTGATGCCTCAGTAACCTGGCTCTGTTACATAAGGCACTACGAGAGATATGAGTCAGGGACCTCAGGCTGGCCCAGGCCCAGCTTAGCCTGGGAGTGAGGCTAAAAGGGAGGTGTGTGTTTATGTGTGTGGGGAGGGGGGGTAAGCCAGGAAGGAGCTGCTGGAACCACTTCCTTTCCTCTCACTTCTCACCCCCTTCTTCCTCAGGGATAGCTATAGCCAATCGCCGGCCTACAAAGCTCGGAGTGGGAATCCCGGCCAGATCCTGAGCTGTGAGCAGCTGCTCTCCATCTCCCCTGAAGAGAAGACAAGAGGAAGTAGGCTGAATACCCAAGGCTGTTTCGTGAGTAAATTCTTCCTTCTAGGAAGGATGGGGAAGGTCCCTTCGGGGCTTTGTCCACAGGCAGGGGCCTGATTTCAGGCTAGGCCTATTTGAGGAAAGTGGTTCCCAGGGGAGGAAGGCTGATTGCATGCCTGGGGCATCACTGACCAAGCAGCTTAGGGCTCTGGTTTCCCCTCAGGCTAGTGCTGCACAATGGGAAGCCTCCCAGTCAGTCTTCGTGCTGGCTGGGATCTCACACCTCACAAACTGTTTCCCATAGGGCAACAGCCACTTTGGGGCAGAGATTTCCAGGTAGAAGGTACAAGTGAATTAGCTTTGCCCCATGAAAAGACTCCCTCCTGCCCAGATTAGCATTTGAAAAAGCTTATTTTCTAGACTCCTCCCATCTTATCCCCACTCTGACTCTTTAGCTAAGCTGGATTTTGGCATGGGTACGTGGTGGCTTCCATAAGCCATTTCCCCACGCTGACTCCTCATCAAACCTGCTTTGAGGCCGAGATCTAGCCTTCAGCCTTCACAGAGATCCCATTAGTCCACAGGGTCCTGCTCTGCCAAACCCATGGCCCCAAGCGAAGCTCTAACCCTTGTCCCATTATTGCAGGCAATGGGACAGCACAACATGTCCTGGGCCATTATTGCCTTCTTCATCTAAAAGAGAAATTTCGTCTTTTTTGACCCCTGTGGTCAAGGAATGCTCTCCCTTGAGTGCACTGAGCACACTGAGTGCCCCATCAAATGGGCCCAAGCTTCAGGCCCACGCAGCACACTGGCTTCTCTAGGGCTAGTGAGACTACTGCATGACACCAACCAATTTGTTATGTAAACCCAGCCAGTCATGGCAGATTATGGCTCTGTGGTTATCTTGAGGGATCCCTTACGTAAGAGGAGAAAGTTCAGGTAAGAGCATAATTGTGATGAGCAAACACGGTGCAATGGCTACCACCAAGGTAAAGACATGGCTGACCTTATTCCTCTCAGCCAGCCCACAGGCACAGGCAAGTGCTCTGCTGGGCTCCACTACCCAAGGGACCCAGAGACCCTGGCAGCCTTGGCCAGACACATCCATCTCCATTTACCCAGACTTCCTGGCCTTCAGGACCTGTTATGGAAAGGAGCCAAAGCTCTACCTGGAATTGAGAGCTTGTTAGTTTATCTGGAAGTGCAAATACAAGCAGTTAACCTTCTCTTCAGGCGAGGAGGGAAAATAAGGTCACCCTGGAAAGTTATTTTCTGAGGTGTGGGCTCACATGGGCCCATTCCTGGCAAGACTGAGGAGGAGGAGGAGGTGGAATTTGCGTTCTGTTCTTGTCACTTTTCTTGAAGAGCACAAATCTTCCATCCAGACCTCTCAAGCTCCGTGCTGCCCAGAGCTGCACATTGCAGCAGGCCTTTCAAGGACTCTGGCCCCATCTCTCTACTTCTCTTCTCCAAACTTGGCTTTCATAGGTTCCATTCCCATAGAACCCTATGCCCAATGAGCTGTCATGCCCAAAGGAAGTTCTGATAAACAAGTCCACACAAAGTGGTTAATGGTGAGTAAAACATGTACATGTTACTCTTTTAAAAAGGAGATCTTGGGTAGCCAACCTGGATAGACCCTGCCCATTCATTGAAACTTTTTCCAGTCCCTAATTCATCAGCATCCTGAAAGCACATCATTTCCCTCATAAAACTTGTATCATTTGGTTAAACTTCTTAGCTTTCTTTCATTGTAATCACTAGCACTAGCAGCTGATTCGGGGAGGGAGGACTTCTCCCCAAAGAAATAGACATTTGCTCTTTTCATGGGCATTACTATACTTGAATGAATTGACTATGAGAAAAGGACTATAAAACTGGGTTGAAAAGTAGGTTCTAGGCAACTCCACTCCTAGGTAGAGACCCAAAAGACTTGAAAGAAGGAGCTCAAAAAGATACCTGGACACCAATGTCCAAAGCAGCATACTTTACCAGATCAAGCAAGTGGAAAGAACCCGAGTTTGTGAACAGATGAACTGGATGACACAAAATGTGGTGTATCCATCAAAGGGATTTCATTCACTCATAAACAGGAAGCAAGTGCTGATAAATGGATAGACCTTGACAACATTACCTCATGTGAATGAAGCTATTCAAAAGGCCACATTTTGTATAATTTGACTCATACAAAATACCTCAAATAGGCAAATTCCTGAGATAGAAGAACAGAAGTTACCAAGGACTGGAGGGAGAGGAGAACAGGGAATTACTGCTTAATTAAATGCAGAGTTAGTCACTCACTCATGTCTGACTCTTTGTGACCTCATGGACTGTAGCCCACCAGGCTCCTCTGTCCATGGAATTCTCCAGGCAAGAATACTGGAGTGGGTAGCCATTTCCTTCTCCAGGGGATCTTCTGGACCCAGGGATGAAACTCGGGTCTCCTGCATTACAGGCAGATTCTTTACCACCTGAGCCTCCAGGGAAGGTACTAAATAGGTACAGAGTTTCCATTTGGGATGGTGCCAAAGTTCTGGAATGGGTAATATTGCTGACTGCACCATTGGGAATATACTTAATACCACTGACTTGCACACTTAAAAATGGTTAAAATGACAAATTTTATGTTATATGTTATTGGTATATATGCATATACCTAATATATACATATTCTTTATATACATATAAAACATACACTCACATATGTAGTATATATAGTAGTTGCTGGGAGAGCAGTAGGGTCACTCACCACCCAAAGCCTCTGAGCACATGGAATTCACATCTGTGTCTCAGCAAAAAGACAATTTGTAACACATCAGGGCTCTCATGAGGTATACAAACAATGAGTGTTATGTCTGCAAATGCATTTGTGTTTTCAACAGAGATATGTCTTAATTCAAGGTGCCTATTGTTTGTCAGACCACTAGGCACTTAGGGAAAAGTTATTTTAAATTTCCCTGGGCTAGGAAAGGACTTTCAGAGCTTGATACCAAAAGCAAAACTCACAAAAGCAAAGAATAACAGACTTAAACACATAGAAACTCAAGACCTTTTCCCAGCAAAGTACATCATCCTCAAAATCAAATGGCAAAATTAGTTGACAAACGGTTGCAACCTCTAAATCAGAATTTCTTGTGGTGTGGCCCAAATACTGCTGCACTATGGAATAGGAACTTTAGATGGCAAGGACAGAAAACTGATCTTAGAGTATAAAATTAAGCTCTACAGCAGGCAGGTGGGAGAGTTTTGCCCCCTAAATCCTCTATGTCCTCAGAAATCAGGTTCAGGAATATACATTTATGAAATCATTACTTTGAAGACTCAGAGAAGCACAAATAATTTTTATGCAAATTTTTCTTGGAAGCCTGATCTCTGAATCCACATCTTTCCCTTTACTACTATATCTCACATCAATAGGGAAGGTTAAAAGAATTAACACACATAAAACAACTAGAAATCTTGCTATTATTATTTTCTGAGCATCTAAGTGGGGACCAGTTGTTGCCGGCGCAGAAGCTTAAAGGTAGAGTCCAAGGGCTCTCAGAGCTGCAGGAGAACTCAGATTCAAAGTAGCTCAAATCACACTGGCCGGGGTGCTGGGGAGCTGAAGAATAGAGCTGATTAAGTAGTTTTGGGTAAAATCTTAGAAATAAATTTGAAATTACAACAATGACAACAACAGGATATGGCAAAAGCTCCCCTTTCAGCTTGCTATACTTTACTGATCAGAGAATTTGTTGTTGTTTAGTCACTAAGTTGTGTCCAACTCTTTTGTGACCTCATGGACTGTAGCCCGCCAGGCTCCTCTGTCCATGGGATTCTCCAGGCCAGCATACTGGAGTGGGTTACCACTTCCTTCTCCAGGGGATCTTCCCGACCCAGGAAATGAACCCGTGTCTCCTGCATTGGCAGGTGAATTCTTTACCAATGAGCCACCAGAGAAGCCCAGATCAGAGAATTAAGGCCCCTCAAAATTCAACTTTGCAAATTTTTTAATAGGCTGCATTTCAATTGAAAAAAGTTAGCTCTTTGCCCAGCATAATCTATCTACCTCTTAGGTTTTCCAGTTTTAGAAGCATTTTCAACAGTATGCTAAGTCACTTCAGTCGTGTCCGACTCTGTGCAACCCCATAAATGGCAGCCCACCAGGCTCCCTCGTCCCTGAGATTCTCCAGGCAAGAATACTGGAGTGGGTTGCCATTTCCTTCTCCAATGCATGAAAGTGAAAAGTAAAGTGAAGTTGTTCAGTCGTGTCCGACTCTTAGTGACCCCATGGACTGCAGCCCACCAGGCTCCTCCATCCAAGGGATTTTCCAGGCAAGAGTACTGGAGTGGGGTGCCAATAGTCCCCTAATAATAGATTGACCAATCATCCCAGTTTCCTTGGGACTGTCCCTGTTTGAGCACTGAAAGTCCTGTGTTGGTGGAAAGTCCTGGGATGGTTGGTCACCTGACCTAATTAGGACACTTTAACCATTTGATTAGTTTATGGGCTAATATTTGCCTCTGCTTAATAATTCTTCCTTCATCGACAACTCTTTAGTGTCCTCCTGATCTTAGGTGGAGTCTTGGCTCTGCTCTTCATTGTAAGGCATCGAGAAAGTTATTTAATTTTCTCCAGCCTTAATTTCCTTCATTAAAAAATGAAGAATGGTGATAACAGTACCCATTTCATTGGGTTGGTGTAAAATTAAATGAGCCTATGCAGATATAATGCTTAGCACATGCTGTAAACACTCAGTAGATGTTTAGCTACTAATCTATTATAGTTATCAGTTATCTAACACAAGATTGAAGGGCTGGTATGTAAAACACATCTCCCCTTACAAGTAGTTTAGAGGGACTATTTACACACCAATGAGCTAGATGCCCATTACCACTGATTCATACGTATACACACAACACTGTTTATCAGGGCTTCTACCAAGCTATCAGACTTACTGCATATGGTTCATACCAGGAAAAAAATCATATTTAAACCCTTATAAGAATTTTCCAAGAGTCAATTAAAGTTGTAAAATGTTTACATAGGACCACACCAACAATGAAGTAGCCATCTAGCCAAAAAAACCTTTATTGAGTACTGGCAGTATAATTAGAAGCCAAGGAAAAGCCAAGTAAGTGGAAAACACACCCTACCCTCAAATTGCTTACACTCTTGTGTTCCAAGGAAACCAAGAGCTAAGCTGATAGTCAGGGACAGGTCAAAGCAGAAACCAGATGGAAATCAAGAATCTGCCCCACGCTTCCTCCCAAGAATATAGGAGCCCTTGCAGCTGGGGAGTGGGCTGTAGGAGGAAAGGCAGAAAGAGTCGCTTCTCCAGAAGCCATGAAGGAGACAAGTTAGAGGAAAAAGACACTCAGGCAGGAATCTGAAGTATCAAATAATTAAATGGAATAGAAGTAACAATGATGGCTGTTGTATGAAGCTAGAAAACCAGGGAATAAATAAAATAGGAAGAGGAAATTTTCACTCAGAAGACTGTCCAGCCTAGATTTTGGAGAAACCCCCTGACCAGCAATAATGGCCTCCTACTTTGCCAGTGAGCGTGTCATTGTAGGCAAACTTTCAACCAAATTCAGCATCTCCAGTCTCTAAGGTCCTAGTTGTGAAGAGAAATGACAGAATGCTTTGTGTTTCTGGAACTGTTAAAGTGGTTACCACAGGACCCTGTCACTCCTCAGCCTGGGGGCTTGAGTTGCTCTGTTCCCAGGAGGGGAGGCAGGGTGCTCAGAGACAACTTCCCAATGATATGCCGTGTTCCCTCCACCAAAGCTCTCAGCCCCCAAACCAACCTGGTGGCATTTCCAGGCTTTGCCAAGAACCAAGAGGTGTCAACAGAGTAGGTGACAAAGGAGGTCTTGCTGTTTTCAAGAAACCCAGACCACCAGAAAGCCTCCCAAGGTGTGGCGCAAGTGAACACTTTGATTTCAGACTTTCAGCCTCACATCTCACTCACTTAGGTCTGACCCTCCCAGGCCTCCAACCTAGGACCCAGAGCTGAGGAAGTGTCCCCTCTTATGTTTCGTCAGGCCATTTCGGAGCAGACTCTCTCCCAGGTGAAAGAGTGCAAGTGCCATGAGCCCTCTTTCCAGGTGTCGCTGCCACCCATCCCCCACCACCTACAGCCCTAAGCTCAGCAGGCTATTCGGAACCTGTTAGGGCTTTCGCTGGGCAGGGTTGCAGTGGCTGTGGTCTGAATACACTTGTAGTAATCTGTCACCAGAAATGAAGATTCCCTGGAAACTCGGCCTGGTTTCTTAGAGACAATGAGATAAATTGATGCCTAAAGTGAAATAATAGATGAGAAAGGGCTTTGATGGCGTGGAAAATGCCTGCAAATACCTGTTATAATAATGCTAACGAAGTTGGCAGCCTTGCTTGTCCCCTCCTGGAACTTCTGGGGCTGTGGAAGCTAACCTGAGCAGAGCACTAAGTAAGGTAGCTCTTGCCTAGCTCGATGGCTTTTAAAATTTCCTATTTGTGTCTCAGTGACAAACCATCAAATTATTCAATTACTCTGTGGAAGCCCCAAATTACTTATTACTTTGTCTGAGCACATTACCTGCCCACGACTTGGAACCTCAGAACTAGAACGAAGCTTAGAGACCAGAGAGGTGAAGCAACTTGCTCAGGGTCACACAGGGAACTAGACACATAACTTGTACTACAACCGAGGTCTCCCACAGAGGGTTTCTCTTTCTCTTACATAACCTGTGACCTTGAGGAAGAAGAAAACCCCCCCACCCACCCTCACGCGCATGCACACACACACACACACACACACACACCCCAGTGCCTCGCTCCTATGGCTCTAAGAACACCAAACCCACAGCTGAGTTTCCTAAAGTTGCCTCTCCTGCCTCAAAATTGCTGCAGTTGTCTCCTCAAGACCAGCTCTTACCAGAGTGCCTCAGACTGGAAGACTGCAGCCACCTTTGGTCTTCCCATTGTGTTTTTCTCCTCCACTCTCCCTTCCTTGCCCTTCAGCAGGATTTCTAGAAACTCTGACCTGCACTCCAACAACAGGTTTGCCATGACATGGACTCATCCACCCTCCTGTCCTGGGATGCTCTTTGGGGCTGCTTTTAGCTATCACTGGAAATGGAAGGCTGTGATCCATGGTGGGTCATGGGTGGGGAGGGGTCTCCCTATCTAGAGTTTCAAGAAATTCTCACAGGTCTCTCATTTTTCTTATTCCCCACCCTCCCCCACACCAGTAGCAGCTGAATCTGCCGGGACAATTTGCTTGCCCCTATTCTCAGTCAGGGCCACTCAGTAATTTAAAAGCCCTTGCAATTTTCGCCCAAGTTTGCCTATTTGGAAATGGACTTTTGATAAGCGTGGAACTCAGGTCCCAAGAGCATCCCATGGCAGACTCTCCAAAGTGGCCATAGAAATGCAGGCATTTGGGTAGAAAGTGCGGCCGGCTATCCCCAAAGCATCTACCGCTCTGTCGCTCTGTCCATCTTCTGGGCTCCAGCATTTCCCCAGGAAAGCCTCCACAGGCACCTTTCCAAACAGGGCTCCCACCTGCCAGGCCTCCCCTCAGCCACACAGGAATCCAGGTAGCCTCCTGGGTCGGGTTGTGGCGGTCCTGGGCGCCAAAACCTCCAGTGCCCCTCCCGGCCTTCCGGAGGGGCGCATTCCGCTCAGGCAGGTGCGAGGCGGCGGGACCAGGTGCCCACCCGCGCGGGCCCCGCCACCTACCTGTGGAAGAAGAGCAGAATGGAAAGCATGGTCTGGTCGATGTTGCGGTTGCAGATGCCCTCGTTGATCAGATAGCAGGGGTCCCGCAGCACGGGCTCTAGCGAATCCTGCCGCATTATGCTATTGAGCTTGTCGGTGTTGAGGTTCTCGAAGACCAGCTTCTCCTGCAGCTGCCGAAAGTTGCTCACGGTGGGGCTGCCCGAGTTGTTGTTGTCCCCGCCGTTGTCGCGCTGGAGCCCGCTCCGGTGGGCCAGGTCCAGGCAGCAGTTGCAGCAGTCGAGGCCGACAGGTGAGCGGCAGTCGGACTTGGGCTGGGCCATGTTCTCCAGCTCGGGGCCCGCCTGGCCCGCGAGGTCAGGGGCAGCCGGCAGGTGCGCGCCCGCCGGGCCGGCCGGAGGAGACTCCAGGGTGTCTGGGACAGACAAGCTGCGAGGAGAAGAAGAGTTGGAAATGAGCGTCAAAAGCCGGCCACCGTCGGCTCGGCCCCCTTCTGGCTGCGCCGCTCGGGGTGCGAATAGAAACAGCTGGACAAACAGCTCTGAGCGGATCCTTCGGGCTCACTTCCTCCTCCTCCTCCTCCTCTCCGCCCCCCTCCTCCTCCTCCGCCTCTCCAGGCCAGGGCCGCCCCCCCACCCCGAGGTGCCACACGCGGCCCCCGCGCGGCCCCAAGTTTCCCAAGTGTGAGAGCGGGGGCCGGGGGCGGACCTGAGGTAGCAGGAAGGGCGGGCGGCGGGGCCGACAGAGAGCCGGGGCGCGCCCTCGCTCCCTCCCTCCCGGGATCCCTCCCTCTCTCGCCAGCTCCGGGACTCGCCGGCTCTTAGGCTCTCCCGGGCTGCGCCGGCGGAGCGGTGGCAGAAGCCGAGCGCGAGTGAGCGAGCGAGCGAGCCGCGCGCCCAGGAGTCAGCGCGGAGCCGTGACAGCATGCAAATGACCCGCCGGGGGGCCGGCTGACCACGCGGGGCCGCCGCAGCTTCGCCCGCGCGCGCCCGGGAGCCGGCGGCACGGTCCTGTCCCCCTCCCCCGCCCCGCTCCCACCGGGCTTCCGCCCCCATCTCGCCCCAGCACCCGCAGGGCCGCCCGCACCTTGTGCCGCGCTGCCGGGAGCCCGGCCCCGCTCGGCCTCCTTCCGTGAGTCTCGCCGCGCTTCGCCTCGGGCAGTCTCTCTGCTTCTGGCGCATCTTGGGCCAGGAATCCCCGAGAGCCGCCGCGCCACCCCCGATCTCGAGCTCAACGGGCGGACCAATGTGCCTGGTCCCACCGCGGACGGGTCCCCCTACAGGAGAGACGCCGCCTTCGAGAAGCGGGGTGGGGGTGGGGTGAGGTGCAGAGAGCACGTGGCCCATGCTGGGTGTCCGAGGGCGCTCTGTGCGCCTCGGGGGTAACCGACACGCTCCTGCAACAAAACTCACAGAAGCACGCTCAACCGCTCCTCGGTTTCTGTTTCTTCTCCCTTCATTCCTTTCCCCCTTACCCCTCAATTGCTCTCTCCTATGTCTTCCCTGAACCCCATCTGAGATGGTCTTTGCTCCAGCTTCCCGGAATACCAGTCTGTTAAGTAGTTCTCCCTCTGTCTGCACGCCGGACCCCCACGCCTTGCTTCTCTTTGCCCTTCTTCTTCCATTCTTTCTTTCATATTTATTTTTCTGTTCCGTTGCCCCTTTTTCTCTCATTTATTTTTCTGTTCTTTTTTCCCTCTTTCTTTACTCCTCTCGGCCCTTTCCTTTCTTTCTTGCCCCCTTTTCTTATTCCTTTTTTTCCCTTTCCTGGATTTCCTTATTTAGGATTTTTCTCTGCCATTCCTCTTTTACTCCTCTCGGTTTCTTTCTTTCTCCTTTTCTTTCCCTCATTTTATTCCCCCCTGCTCCCCTCACTTCCACATCCCCTCATTCTCCTTAGTTTTGTCTCACCCTCCCCATTTCACTTATTTTCCCCAAATTTTCCAAACTTGCAGTTTTTTGATCCCCCTAAAGTGCTGCACTCAATATGTCAGCAAATTTGGAAAACTCAGCAGTGGCCACAGGACTGGAAAAGGTCAGTTTTCATTCCAATACCAAAGAAAGGCAATGCCAAAGAATGTTCAAACTACCACCCAATTGCACTCATCTCACACTCTAGTAAAGTAATGCTCAAAATTCTCCAAGCCAGGCTTCAACAATACGTGAAGCATGAACTTCCTGATGTTCAAGCTGGTTTTAGAAAAGGCAGAGGAACCAGAGATCAAATTTCCAACATCTGCTGGATCATGGAAAAAGCAAGAGAGTTCCAGAAAAACATCTATTTCTGCTTTATTGACTATGCCAAAGCCTTTGACTGTGTGGATCACAATAAACTGTGGAAAATTCTGAAAGAGATGGGAATACCAGATCACCTGACCTGCCTCTTGAGAAATCTGTATGCAGGTCAGGAAGCAACAGTTAGAACTGGACATGCAACAACAGACTGGTTCCAAATAGGAAAAGGAGTGCATCAAGGCTGTATATTGTCACCCTGCTTATTTAACTCATATGCAGAGTCCATCATGAGAAACGCTGACTGGAGGAAACACAAGCTGGAATCAAGATTGCTGGGAGAAATATCAATAACCTCAGATATGCAGATGACACCACCTTTATGGAAGAAAATGAAGAGGAACTAAAAAGCCTCTTAATGAAAGTGAAAGAGGAGAGTGAAAAAGTTGGCTTAAAGCTAAACATTCAGAAAACGAAGATCATGGCATCTGGTCCCATCACTTCATGGGAAATAGATGGGGAAACAGTGTAAACAGTGTCAGACTTTATTTTGGGGGGCTCCAAAATCACTGCAGATGGTGACTGCAGCCATGAAATTAAAAGACGCTTACTCCTTGGAAGAAAAGTTATGACCAACCTAGATAGCATATTCAAAAGCAGAGACATTACTTTGCTGACTAAGGTCCGTCTAGTCAAGGCTATGGTTTTTCCAGTAGTCATGTATGGATGTGAGAGTTGAACTGTGAAGAAGGCTGAGCGCCGAAGAATTGATGCTTTTGAACTGTGGTGTTGGAGAAGACTCTTGAGAGTCCCTTGGACTGCAAGGAGATCCAACCAATCCATTCTGAAGGAGATCAGCCCTGGGATTTCTTTGCAAGGAATGATGCTAAAGCTGAAACTCCAGTACTTTGGCCACCTCATGTGAAGAGTTGACTCATTGGAAAAGACCCGGATGCTGGGAGGGATTGGGGGCAGGAGGAGAAGGGGACCACAGAAGACGAGATGGCTGGATGGCATCACTGACTCGATGGAAGTGAGTCTGAGTGAACTCCTGGAGTTGGTGATGGACAGGGAGGCCTGGCGTGCTGCAATTCATGGGGTCACAAAGAGTCGGACACAACTGAGCAACTGAACTGAACTGAACTAAACCACCTTGTGCCCTGGGATTTCTTTGGAGGGAATGATGCTGAAGCTGAAACTCCAGTACTTTGGCCACCTCATGCGAAGAGTTGACTCATTGGAAAAGACTCTGATGCTGGGAGGGATTGGGGGCAGGAGGAGAAGGGGACGATAGAGGATGAGATGGCTGGATGGCATCACTGACTCGATGGACGTGAGTCTGAGTGAACTCCGGGAGTTGGTGATGGACAGGGAGGCCTGGCGTGCTGTGATTCATGGGGTTGCAAAGAGTTGGACACGACTGAGAGACTGAACTGAACTGAACCACCTTGTGAAGTGAAGTCGCTCAGTCGTGTCTGACTCTTTGCGACCCCGTGGACTGTAGCCTACCAGGCTCCTCCGTCCATTGGATTTTCCAGGCAATAGTACTGGAATGGATTGCCATTTCCTTCTCCAGGGGATCTTCCTGACCCAGGGATCGAACCCGGGTCTCCCACATTGTAGACAGACGCTAAATCATCTGAGCCACCAGGGAAGTCCTACCTACCATCTCAAGTGATCTCTATCCTTACCTTTTGGAGCGGTGTGGTGATTGGGTGTTCATGGACACTGCAGAGTGTCCTAAAACCTTGGCCTGACGGGTTCTTGGCTCTGAGGAGAAAGTACCCCTGGAGCCGAGCTGACGTGAAAGGGCAGATTTGTGGAAAGCGGGCAGGTCTAACCCCAGCCGTGGATGTTTAAGTGGTAGGGTTCTGAAGTGTCTCAGGACTTGGAGACTTGGAATAGTTTGTATACATAGAATTCAGTAATTATTGGTTTCTGAGAAAAATTCAAAATATTCCTGATGTTCAATTTTCACTTAAAACTCAAATGGATTTCAGTCAGCACTCCTCCACCCTTCTTTCAGCTCACTTTCAGAAGCCCATGGCCCTTGCAATAGACCAGTACATACTGCCATCTTGTGTTCACAAAGCGGAACATTTCTTGCCTGAGTCAGATCTTGGCGGAGACGCTAGAGGTGCCCCCTAGTGGGATTCACACTGCACTCGTCCTGAGAGCACGAGGTAAAAAGAGGAAGATCCTCTAAGCTAAGAGGGCTCATTGGGCAGGCTGTACATCTGGATACCAGTCAGGGCACAGCCACTGTCTTTCTAGTGCCGCTCCACTTATCTGAGTCTCTGGAGATCGGGCTTTCATAGATTTAACATTCCCTCTGTGTGCCACAAGTATCACCCCTATGATGAGCAAAGGACAGCTAACAAACTGTTTCCAAGGCTCTATAGATCTTACAAGGGGCCCGGCAATTTTCAGAAATGGAAGGAGGACAGTACTCTCTCTGCTGTAAGACACAGAAAACCAAAACCGATCTGTATCCCTGCCTCCTGACAGGATCCCAAGATAAGACAGGAAAGAGGGGTTGCAAGGTCACTGACTGGACCAGCAAAGCTGAGGGTATGGTCCCTGTGTTCTCACAGACTGTTGAAGACTGTTTATCTCAAAAAGCCAGTAGTTTAGATGCATTAATTTCCCTTTTTCTTCTTCATTGTCTTTTTTTTTAATGTTCTTGGTTAAAAGCCAGAGGAGGTAGTAGAATATGAAATTTCATATGCATTATGTAGACTTACAGCCTACTGAATTGTTTTTTAATTACAGTGTTTAAGATTTTCCCTCTTGTTTATAATTATTTTATGTTAAACATTATAACAAAATAGCTTCATAAATGTTTGTTTAATTTGTGTTTTGAGAACTGCAGGGGCCTTTTGCTTCTACACTTGCCTGAATTCTTTTATCTTTGTGCATAACCTTGGGACAAGGCCCTGGTGGAAGTATTTCCTTCTTGGCATTTGGCACCATTAAACTCCAGAGTTTGTCCCCTTGACATTTCCCTTGTTGTAGTTCTTGCTAGCAAGCAGTATTGTTAATAATTCAATGCAGCTTTGCATACTATATCCAGGCTGATCAAGAGCAAATATAACTTAGAAGAAAGTCTAGATTGTTCTGAGATAGAGTTCAGAAAGCTGTTGTGTATTTGCACACAAGTCCAGCGTGTATTGACATATAGCATACCTTCCTGAAAAGGCTGACTGGGCAGGACCATCTTCTCCTCTCTGTGAAGCCTCCCTCTGCTCACGTATACTGTGTTGGATGGAGAGACTCCCAAGTAGCAAAATGTTCTTTTATAAACCCAGCGAGCAGAAGGGAGCCCACTTACAGACAGGGTGGAGTAGAAAGGGGGAAAAAAGTGATACCTTCTCAGATGGAGTCAACAGTCACTCTCTGCTCTCCCTGTGCCAAGTATGGGGTGAGTGGGGATTCAGAGGTAAGTAAGACACAGCCCAAGCACCCAAAGAACTCATGGTCTAGTTGGCAAAACAGAGGCATAAACAGAGAAAAACAGCACAATCTGGGAACGACGATGGAGGCCTGGTGTATGTGGGGGGAGCACTGCTGTGGGAGTGTGGAGAAGGGGTCAGCTCTGGAAGGAGGCAAAGGCACTCTACACGGAGAGAGGAGAAAACAGAGGCCTCGAGGTGGCAGCAGTGCGCAGGGCGGATATGAATTACAAAGAAGTGCAGTGTCCTGGAGAGCAAGATGCAAAAGATGGAACACTGAGGGTGAAGGCTAGAAAGAGATCTGGGGACCAGTATCAGGGCACCTCACACGAAGCATGAAGGAAATCCTCCCGCTTCACAAGTTTGCTGCATATTTAGCAATTATTAAGAAAAGGAATAGGTATCATTTACTGAGGTCATGCTATGCGGTGGGTACTTTACATATATGATCTTATTTAATCTTCACAACATCCTATGAAGTAGGTTATGATTCCAGTAATGAGATGGCCTTGGGAACATTCAAGAAGCTCTCATGTCACATAAGTAGTAAGTAGTGACATTTGGATTTGAACCCACCCCTTTCCAACTTCAAAGCTTATGCCTTTAACCATTAGGTGACTTTTTAGTTATGGTTTATCAAACATTTACAAAGCATAACATCTATTTTAAGAAGATCACATACTCTAAAAAAATGCAATCAATGATTTATTCACACACACACACACATATATATATATATATGACTTCCTTTTTTAATGTTTAAAATTTTTATACAATTTAAAAAGTTACTTTCCACTTACAGTTATTACAAAATATTGCCTATACTCCCCATGTTATACAATACATCCTTGAGCCTATCTTACACCCAACAGTTTGTATCTCCCACTCTCCCACCCCTATATTGCCCCTTCCCCCTACTGAGCCACTACACTGTTGTCTATATATGAGTCTACTTCTTTTTTAGTTATATTCACTAGTTTGTTGTATTTTTTAGATTCCACAAATAAGTGATATCACATAGTATTTGTCTTTGTCTGAATTATTTCACTTAGCATAATGCCCTCCAAGTCCAACCATGTTGCCCCAAATGGTAAAATTTTGTTCCTTTTAATGGCCAAGTAGTATTCTGTTATATATGTATGTATATATTAATATAGATATATATCCCACATCTTCTTTTCCATTCATCTGTTGATGGACACTTAGGTTGCTTCCATATCTTGGTGAGTGTAAATAATGCTGCTATGAACATTGGGGCACATGTATCTTTTTAAATTGGTGTGATTTTTTTCAGATATATAACCAGGAGTAGAACTGCTGAGTCATATGGTAGTTCTATTTTTAGTTTTTTGAAAAACCTTCATACTGTTTTCCATGGTGGCTGCACAAATTTATGTTCCCACCAACAGTGTACAAGGGTTTCCTTTTTTCTGTATCCTCATCAACATTTGTTATTTGTGTTCTTATTGATGACAGCCATTCTGACAGGTGTAAGGTGATTTCTCATTGTAATTTTGATTTGCATTTCTCTAATAGTGATATTGAACATCTTTTCATGTGCCTGTTGGCCTTCTGCATTTCCTCTTTGGAAAAATGTCTATACGGGTCTTCTGCCCTGACCATTATGTTTAAAAACTTTTATTTGTGCTGCAGAGAGCCAGAAAAGAAATTGATTAATCTGGTATAATAATTAATATTATAATAGCTGAATGTTTTTATTATTACCATGTGCTAGGTATTTCCAAGTGCTTCCAGAGACCTCACCTGTGCTTTACATAGTATTATCCAGTTTAATTATCACAGCAAGCCTGTGAGATACTTCCATCATATCCACTTAAAAGATGAGGAAACCAAAGCACTGAGAGGTTATATAGGGTATCTAGAGAATAGGAACGGAGAAGGCAATGGAACCCCACTCCAGTACTCTTGTCTGGAAAATCCCATGGACGGAGGAGCCTGGTAGGCTGCAGTCTATGGGGTCGCTAAGAGTCGGACACGACTGAGCAACTTCACTTTCACTTTTCACTTTCACGAATTGGAGAGGGAAATGGCAACCCACTCCAGTGTTCTTGCCTGGAGAATCCCAGGGATGAGGGAGCCTGGTGGGCTTCTGTCTATGGGGTCGCGGAGAGTCAGACACGACTGAAGCGACTTAGCAGCAGCAGCAGCAGAGAATAGAAACTGTCTCTAAGCACTTGCAATCTCTTAATAATTAGGTGGAAGTTAAGACATACAATAGTTTTTAGGCAAGCCCATTTCCCTACCATCAATACTCAGTTTTGTTAAAGTTTCTTAATGGGAGAAAGCAGATTATTCTTCCTGAAACTTTTCACAATTTTTCACAGGTTTGTAGACTCCTATAGTTAGTAAGGGGATTCCCAAATGGCACAGTGGTAATGAATCTGCCTGCCAGGTCAGGAGATGTGGGTTCAATCCCTGCATCAGGAAGAGCGCCTGGAGGAGGAAATGGCAATCTTGTCTGGAAAATCCCATGGACAGAGGAACCCAGGGGGCTGCAGTCCATAGGGCTGCAAAAGAGCCAGACTAAACAAAGCAATAGTTAGTAAGGGTTTAAAACCTTCTAGATCAGGGGTTCTTAACCTTTTTTATGCCAAGGACTCCTTTGACAATAAAATAAAGCCCATGGATCCCTTTGGAGAAGGCAATGGCACCCCACTCCAGTACTCTTGCCTGGAAAATCCCAAGGATGGAGGAGCCTGGCAGGCTGCAGTCCATGGGGTTGCTAAGAGTCGGACACGACTGAACGACTTCACTTTCACTTTTCACTTTCCTGCATTGGAGAAGGAAATGGCAACCCACTCCAGTGTTCTTGCCTGGAGAATCCCAGGGACAGGGGAGCCTGGTAGGCTGCCGTCTGTGGGGTCACACAGAGTTGGACATGACTGAAGCGACTTAGCAGCAGCAGCATGGATCCCTCTGAGAACAATGTTTTTAGATATGCAGAATACAATGTGTAGAATTACAAAGGAAATAAATCATATTGAAATTCACTTACCAAAATATTAAAAATGGAAATTGTCATATAATTATATATAAGTGCTTGTTATTAATGTATATAACAAGACATGGATGCAGCTCTGATAACCTCAATAACTTCAAAATAATAATGAGTGTAAAAATATTTAAAGACATCTGTAATAACTGTGATTCCTACTGGTAACAAACTCACAGTTACTGCTAATACTATTGTGATCTCTTCTCTGCATGTATAAAAGAAGGAAATTTAAATTTCAGTTTAGAGATTGGTGAAAATACAGCTGTAATATTTTCCCTTGAAGTTCATTTATCCTCTGATTTTTTCAAGAGTTCCTGTTCTAGACCAACCATGGTATAATATTAATAACAACAGCAAACATGAATGAGCCTTTACTATATGCAAGGCACAGTGCTAGGGGCTTTACTACCATTTTCCATTTATTCCTCATAGCAAGCCCATGAGGTAGCCTTGCTTTACAGCTCTCAGAGAGATGGAATTAATTTTCCAAGGTTACACAGCTGGCAAGTGGAAGAGAACAACAGAAATTTATTTTCTCACAATTCTGGAAACTAGGAGTCTGAAATCAAGGTGTTGGCAGGGTTGTTTTCTTCTGAGAACTCTCTCCTTGCCTTGTAGATGGCTGTCTTCTCCCTGTGTCTTCACATGTTCATCCCTCTGTATGTGTCTGTGTCCGAATATCCTCCTTTTATAAGGACAGTCATACTGAATTAAAGCTCACCATAATGACTAATGCTGAAGCTCCAATACTTTGGCCACCTGATGCAAAGAACAAACTCATTGGAAAAGACCCTGATGCTGGGAAGGATTGAAGGCAAAAGGAGAAGGGGTCAAGAGAGGACGAGATGGTTAGATAGCATCACCAACTCAATGAACATGAGGCTGAGCAAACTCTGGGAAATAGTGAAGGACAGGGGAGCCTGTACTGCAGTATTTGGGGTTGCAAAGAGTCAGCCATGACTTGGCAACGAAACAACAGCAACAACAATAAATAATGACCTTGTTTTAACTTAATTACCTTTTTAAAGATCTCATCTCCAAATATAGTCACATTTTGAGGTATAGATAGGATTTCAACATGTGGATTTTGAGGGGGAACACAATATCACCACAAAAAAAAAAAGTGAAGTCGCTCAGTCATGTCCAACTCTTTGCGACCCCATGGACACCAGGCTCCTCCGTCCATGGGATTTTCTAGGCAAGAGTACTGGAGTGGGTTGTCATTTCCTTCTCCAGGGAACTTCCCGACCCAGGGATCGAACCCAGGTCTCCCACGTTGTAGACAGACGCTTTCCATCTAAGCCACCACTTGATCTTAGCCAAAGGCCAAGAGATCCCAATTAAAAGTATTCAGATTCAGTAGGTCTGGAGTGGGGACCAGGTATCTGTAATTTTAAAAGATCCCCGGGTGATACTTACAGATAGCCAGGTTTGGGTTCCTAGCCACAAAATTTCTTAGCACAGTGCTTGGACATGGTAGATACTCAATAAAAGCTTGTTGATTGATTATGCAAGAGGAAATAAAATACGAAGATGAGCAACTGGGGGAAATTTTAAACTGTCCTCAGGGATCTTCAGGTTGAAGTTAGACAATTAGAGAAATAATACATTTTGGTGCTCATTCACCCAGTCATGTCCAACCCTTTGCAACCCCATGGACTGTAGCCCCCAGGCTCCTCTGTCCATGGAATTCTCCAGGCAAGAGCACTGGAGTGGGTTGCCATTTCCTGCTCCAGGGGTTCTTCCCAACCCAAGGATCAAAACCGTGTCTCTTATGTCTCCTACATTGGCAGGCGGGTTCTTTACCACTAGCACCACCTGGAAAGCCTAATCTTCCCCATAGGGCTCAAAAAATAGTAATAATTATAATAATTTTTAAAATAGTAGCCGTCGTAATTAATAGTAGTAGTAGCAGTAGTATAAGGCCCAGAACGTAAGAATTTATTTTCTAGATCTTCTTAGTGCTCAGGGCTCACACATGTCTGATTCTTTTTGGCCCCATAGACTGTAACCTACCAGGCTTCTCTGTCCATGAAATTCTCCAGGCAAGAATACTGGTGTGGGTAGCCATGCCCTCCTCCAGGGGATCTTCCTGACCCATGGATTGAACCTATGAGACATGTAGGTTCAAAGCGGATTCTTTGCCACTGAGCCACCTGGAAGCCACAGATCTTCTTTAAATACTGATTTATTTTACTACAGTTTGGTTTTCCATCCTTCTATCACAAGTAGGATTTACTCTATTTAGAATTGACACGTTTTTCTCTTGATTAAATTTGAAATATATATCCCTTCTGGAAGGATGCCAACTAAGCTGGTGACAGGGGTTACTTCTAAGGAGGATGTGGGATTAAGTGTGAGGGGAAAGGAGTGAAGGAGAGGGACTTTTTAGCTTTATCATTTGCCAAAAATCAGTATGTTTTACTAATATAAATTCAAGATTTTTTTTAAAATATAAAAGCAATACAAGGACTTCCCTGGTGGCTCAGTGGATAAGAATTCATCTGCCAATGCAGGGGACACAGGTTTGATCCCTGGTCTGGGAAGATTCCACATGTCATCGACCAACTAAGCCCATGAGCCACAACTACTGAACCTGCTTGCCCCAGAGCCCATGCTTTGCAGTGAGAGAAGCCACCACAATGAGAAGCCTGTGCGCTACAGTGAAGAGTAGCCTCCACTTGACACAACTAGAAAAAGCCCATGCAAAGCAACAAAGACCTAGTACAGCCAAAAAAAAAAAAAAAGAAAGAAAAAGTAATACAAGATTATTTTAGACAATTGCTATTGCAGGATGGTATGAAGAAGCCTCAAAATTCACCCACAATTTAGCCAGCCAAGAGCAATTTTTATCTCAACCTCTATCTTTATAGAACTGTTTCGTGGTGGTCATGTATTATTGCAATGCAGGAGACCTGGGTTTGATCCCTGGGTCAGGAAGATCCCCTGGAGAAGGAAATGTCAACCCATTCCAGTATTCTTGCCTGGAGAATTCCATGGACAGAGGAGCCTGGCAAGCTATAGTCCGTGTGTGTGTGCTAAGTCACTTCAGTCGTGTCTGACTCTGCAATGCTATGGACCATAGCCCACCTGGGAAACCCAGTAAAGGGATACTCTCTGGTTTTCTGATGAGTAAAGCCCCTGAAGACAGCTGATAGAAGTCAATCAAAAGCTTTTCTCCTCTTTCTTGGGCACTTATACTGTCTGGATCACGGGGTATATAGGCCACAAGTATGGTCCTCAGTCAATCCCATCTTCCCAGAAGAGCCAGGTCTTCCTTCCTCACTAGCAGTTGATGATCAGTTTCTACCCCCGATCTGCAGTTTCACTAGCTAGTGCAACTCTTAGTGTTCTTGCAGAGCTTCATGGATATTGTACCTCAGGGCTTCCCTGGTGGCTCAGATGGTAAACAATCTGCCTGCAATGCAGGAGACTCAGGTTCGATCCCTGGGTCAGGAAGATCCCCTGGAGGAGAGCATGGCTACCCATGCCAGTATTCTTGCCTGGGGAATTCCATGGACAGAGGAGCCTGGTGGGTTACAGTCTATGGGGTTGCAAAAAGTTGGACACAACTGAGCAACTAACACTTTCACTTTCATGGATATTGTAATAGGCATTTGTAAATGGTGGGCATCCGACATTGCTACCTTGCTGCCCTATTAACTCAGAGTTCCCCTGTTTATTATATAATCAATCTTCTTGCTAAACACTTCAGTAAGAGGCACACAAGTCGTTTGCTTTTTCCATGGTTCTTTGTTATTAGCTTTCCACCTCTCTCCATTCTGGGGATCCTGTTTTCACTAGTCCTTTCATTTAACCCAATACAGTGGTCTTCTCCCTCTTCGTAAGGAAAAACTGTGTGGTACTTTCCTGAAGCTTTGATCTCCCCTTGAAAGAAGGAGGTAAGGGCAGAAGGAAGCTAACTGAACCTGGAAGCTGGCTGTCAGGGTGTGGGAGTGAGAAAGATGGGGGCCAGGATGATATTTTCTGTCTTCTTCCCTGAACTGAGAATCCAGGTGAATTACAGACATCAAGGCAAAGGAGGGTAACCACCTTGCGGAGATAACTTGTAAGGCTTCTATATTGTTTGTAGATCCCAAGCTACTGATTAGGGGCCCCTAACTTAATGTAGTAGAAAAGTGGCTTGTGTTGTTGTTGTTGCTGTCTGTTAATATCTTTCCCAAGGTGAATCTCCCTTCCTGCACTAGGTTTTTAAATCTTGATGCTGTGCACTCAAATTGATCTGTTTACCCTACTTTCCACTCCTTGGAGCATTCTCATTTACCTTTCAGCCACCTCTGGAATTCTGGACTCGGATTATCTAGCCCTTTGTCACTGCTCTGTATGTTGATATTCAGGAAGCCTCCAACTTGTACACAGGCTAGGATCTCAAAGTTCACTCTGGAGTCAGCTGTTTGGAAGGTGACGTGCAGTTTTCCATAGGAGAAAAAAATTGTTATAAGTGGTAGTTATATTTCCAGATCAGACCATAAAAGACTTTTTTAAACGTTAATGTACTAGAACTGTGGGCCGTTTGCGATGAAAAAGTAGAAAATCTTCCTAATTCAGCAAAAACAGGAAGATAGTCCAAGGGAATAAGAAAGTCTTTAGTGTGACTGCTGGCTGGCACTGGAATCAAGAAGGTTGAACTAGATGAGGAAAATGGAGAATTCACTCCATTTTGGAGGCTCTCAAGGGGACTTTTGGGGACTTGGGAAGGCTACACTAGTTCTTTATTATTTCTAACTTCACTTCAAAACTGATGGCTCTCAGTAATAATGACTGCTATGTACTGAGCATCTACTGTGTGACAGACCTGTGGTAGACAATTTCCATGTTTCTCTTCCTTTCACCCTCACAATAGCATGCGTGGGTGCTAAGTCATTTCAGTCGTGTCCAACTCTTTGCCACCCTATGGACTGTAGCCTGCCAAGCCCTCTGTCCATGGGATTCTCCAGGCAAGAATACTGGAGTGGGTTGCCATGCCCTCCTCCAGGGGATCTTCCAGACCGAACCCAAATCTCTTATATCTCCTGCTTTGACAGGCAGTTTCTTTACCACTAGCGCCACCTGGGAGGCGCCCTCACAACAGCACTATGAGGCAAATGCTATAATGACCTTTATTTTACAGATGAGGGAACTGAAGCTCAGAAAGGTCCATAAGCTTGATGAAGGTCATTCACACAGTATAATGGGAAACCGAGTCAGTGGTTTCCCACCCCACAAATTCATGCTTTATAATATGTTACCTGGCCACTCTTTTCTTTTCCTTATCTGGGTATAGCATGAGCACTAAGGCTACCAGCCATAGAGTTGCTTGTTAGCTTACAATATAAACAAGGATCAGAGAAAGCAAGAGAGGTGGAGGGAGGGAGAAAAGGAAGGAGGAAGGGAGAGAGTTTTGCTAGGCAAAAGTTCACCTAAGAAACCAGCGCTTCTTGCTGTACTGTGCATACAAATCACCTGATACTTGTTAAAATGATTATTCAGCAGGTCTGGGTTGGGGCCTGAGCTCCTGCATTCCTAACAAGCTCCCAGGTGATGATGCTACCCTTGGTCCATGGGCAACACTTTGAATTGCAAGGCCACACAGAGCCAATGATAAGCAAGCAAACATATTAAGCATCATTAATTCCTTGTTACTAATTTAATCAAAATCAGCTTCTATACTAAACACTTATTATTCTCTTTTCTCCTGTAGGCTGTCATAGGTCATTGTCTCTGCTTTGGGTCTTCCTGTCTGTTTCAACTTACGCTCAACTGCTTTTTAAAATACAGTGTTAAAGATATATGAGCATCTTCTACTACTTGGAGCCCTAAGCAGCCTCAGTCAAGCATTACTTTCTCTTGGCCCAAGCCATATCTCTGGCCATGAGGTCCAGACCTCAACAGCTACTCTCAGCTTTCTCTCTCCTGCTAGAAACAGTCTTATAAGGGTGAGGCATGTAACACTGCTGTCCCAGCTCTTTCTAATTTCCTTCCTCAGAGCTACTGCCTTCATCTGGAGCAGGAAACAGCATGGCTTTTTGAAGAGTCCAAATCTCTTTTTCTTCCGCATAGTTGAAATGATACCAAGCATTAATTTAAGGCAGCCATTGAAAAAGTTCTTTGCAGAGTACTCCTGCTAATTCCAGAAGACTAGAAAAATTTGTTTCCCTGGAAGATTATTTGATTTATCTTGCCACCTTCTCTCCTCCCTCCCCTTAGGATTTGATTGCGATCATTTTGAGCCATTCTTCAAGTTTTTCTTCTATTTTTAGATGCTCTGACTCATTCTTCCCCAATACCAAGAGGCAGGGAGGGCCTTCTATTCTAGCCAAGCTCTACTTTATAAAGTAGGAAATAGTCTCTCACAATGTCTACAAATCAACTTGATGATCTGTGGCCCGAAATAACTCCATTGCTTTTCCATCTTCTCTCTCCAACCGTGGCCTTTCTGACTCCCTTTTCAGGTAGGTATTCATCCAATCTTCACTTGAATATACTAGGTAGGTTCACATTTCATCATTGGATAAATGAAAAGCCGTGCATAAAAAAGATTTGCAGTCTTCTCCTTGTAACTTCTATCCATTAATCTTACTTTGACCATACGGAGCAGAAATAACCCTTCAAATGTATCATGACGCTAGCCATATCTTCCTGTAACGGTTAACTGTCTCTTTGCTAGACTAAATATGCCCAGTTGCTAATCAATTCACTATAGTTTGTAGATGCTCATGTTAAAATAAGGCACCTAGGAGGGGGTGTGCTGCTCCATGTGTGGTTTGAACTGAGCTTAGTACATTAGGACTGTTCCTTCTTGTCATCTAATGTGATTTTACTATTGTGTTGGCTTTAAAAAGTCACTTCTTCACATTTGTTGAGAACCTCCTTTGGGTCCAGGAGATGGTATAGCTGCCTTCTTCCCAGCATTCTTCCTCATATCCACTGCCCTCCAGGTCTCTCACTTATTGAGGATCTCGGCATCTCACTTATAGTCTCCCCTAACTCTGGCCCTTATCCTGAGTGACTTTAATGTCCTTGTAAATGACCCATGTCCGAGTTTCATCCTTTCCATTTCCTGCCCTCACCCCACCCTGCCACAGAGTTGCATCCTTACGTGTCCTACCTCCTGTTTTACCTTGCAGGAACTGCTTATGATTTGGAGCCTATTCTCTCCCACCTCCTTGACCTCTCTTCTTCAGTTATCACCTCACTCATCTGTATCTTCAACCACTCTTTGTCTTTTTACTGGCTGTTTCCCCATCAGCATTTAGATATGTACGACTTTCTCCTATTACAAAAGAAACAGACATGGACCTAGACATTATCATACTAAGTGAAGGAAGTCAGAGAGAGAAAGACAAAAGTCATATGATATCACAAATATATGCAATCTAAAAATTGATACAAATGAATTATTTACAAAACAGAAACAGACTCACAGACATTGAAAACAAACTTATAGTTGCCAAAAGGGAAGGGGGGGAGGGATAAACTAAGAGTTTGGGATTGATAGATACAAACTACTGTATAGAAAATAGATAAGCAACAAGATCCTACAGTATAGCACAGAGAACTATAGTCAATATCTTGTAATAAACTATAATGGAAAAGAATCTTAGACTATAAATATATTTGTATGTATACATTCATATGGGCTTCTCTGATGGCTCAGACAGTAAAGAATCCACCTGCAATGCAGGAGACCTAGGTTCAATCCCTGGGTTGGGAAGATACCCTGGAGGAGGTCATGGCAACCCACTCCAGTTTCTTGCCTGGAGCATTCCATGGACAGAGGAGCCTGGTGGGCTACAGTCCATGGGGTCTCAAAGAGTTGGACATGACTGAGCAACCAACACAACAACAACAGCAATACATACATGTATATATATACATATATATATATGTTAGTATGCATGTATATATGTATGTGTATGTATGTGTATACGTATATATATATATACTTGAATCACGTTGTATACCAGAAACTAATACAACATTGTAAATTAATTATACTTCAATTAAAAAAAAAAGAAGCAAACTCTCCTTTGGCTCTATCTTTAACTGGTGCTCACCCTATTTCTTTCCACCCACTATCACAGATGCCTTTCAAAAGAATATGGCAATGATGACCCTGTATGCAGGACAGCAAAAAAGACACAGATGTGTATAGCAGACTTTTGGACTCAGAGGGAGAGGGAGAGGGTGAGATGATTTGGGAGAATGGCATTGAAACATGTATAATATCATGTAAGAATCGAATCGCCGGTCTATGTCCGATGCAGGATATGGCATGCTTGGGGCTGGTACATGGGGATGACCCAGAGAGATGTTGTGGGGAGGGGGGTGGGAGGGGGGCTCATGTTTGGGATTGCATGTACACCCGTGGTGGATTCATGTCAATGTAAGGCAAAACCAATACAGAATTGTAAACTAAAATAAAAAATAAATAAATAAATAATTTTTAAAAAAGAAATTTAAAAAATGAACATTTTCAAAAAAAAAAACCCAAAAGAATAGTTTACACTCATTAGCTCTATTTCCTCACCTCCCATTCAAAAGCCAGCCCTGCCTCCCTCCACATCCCACCTCCCCCCCCACCCCCCCCACCCAGTCTGCCTTTTTTGGTCCCGGAACACCACTGTTACTGCTCTTGTTAAGGAAACTAATGACATCCTGATTGCCAAATACAATGAACAATTTTAAGTCTTTGTTTTAACAGACCTCTGTTTTACTGGACATCTTGCTGCTACATTTACTATCTCACTCTCACTCCATTTCTGTCCTCATGCCTCTCTTGAAAGTGTCTACTCCTTGGCTTTGGTGATGCTGCTCTTCTCCTGATTCTCCTCATTCTTCCCTAGTTACTCCTTTATATGCTTCTTTGTGGACTCTACCTCTGCCACCCTTTAAATGCTGGTCTTTCCCAGGATTTTTCTGATTCTATACCTTTCCCCAAACTGTAGAAAATTCTTCAAGAGATGGGAATACCACACCACCTGACCTGCCTCTTGAGAAACCTATATGCAGGTCAGGAAGCAACAGTTAGAACTGGACATGGAACAACAGACTGGTTCCAAATAGGAAAAGGAGTATGTCAAGGCTGTATATTGTCACCCTGCTTATTTAACTTATATGCAGAGTACCTCATGAGAAACGCTGGGCTGGATGAAGCACAAGCTGGAATCAAGACTACTGGGAGAAATATCAATAACCTCAGATATGCAGATGACTCTACCCTTATGGCAGAAAGCAAAGAAGAACTAAAGAACTTCTTGATGAAAGTGAAAGAGGAGAGTGAAAAAGTTGGCTTAAAACTCAACATTCAGAAAACGAAGATCATGGCATCCTGTCCCATCACTTCATGGCAAATAGGTGGGGAAACAATGGAAACAGTGCCAGACTTTATTTTCTTGGACTCCAAAGTCACTGAAGATGGTGACTACAGCCAGAAATTAAAAGACACTTAATCCTTGGAAGAAAAGCTGTGACCAACCTAGACAGCAGAGACTTTACTTTGCCAATAAAGGTCCATCTAGTCAAGGCTATGGTTTTTCCAGTAGTCATGTATGGATGTGAGAGTTGGACTATAAAGAAAGCTGAGTGCCGAAGAATTGATGCTTTTGAACTATGGTGTTGGAGAAGACTCTTGAGAGTCCCTTGGACTGCAGGGAGATCCAAGCAGTCAATCCTAAAGGAAATCAGTCCTGAATATGCATTGGAAGGACTGGTGCTGAAGCTGAAACTCCAATACTTTGGCCACCTGATGTGAAGAACTGACTCATTTCAAAAGACCCTGATGCTAGGAAAGATTTAGGGCAGGAGGGGAAGGGGACGACAGAGGATGAGATGGTTGGATGACATCACTGACTCGATGGACATGAGTTTGAGCAAGCCCCGGAAGTTGGTGATGGACAGGGAAGCCTGGTGTACTGCAGTTCATGGGGTCACAAAGAGTCAGACATGACGGAGCAACCGAACTGAACTGAACAGTGTTTTAAGGACTGTGAAAAGTGAAAATGAAAGTCACTCAGTCATATCCAACTCTTTAGAACCCCGTGGAGTGTAGCCTGCCAGGCTCCTCTGTCCATGTGATTCTCCAGGCAAGCATACTGGAGTGGGTATCCATTCCCTCTTCCAGGGGATCTTCCTGGCCCAGGGATCAAACCTGGATCTCCTATGTATCTGGCATTGGCAGGCAGATTCTTTACTGTCTGCGCCACCAGGGAAGCCCCTTTAAGCAATGACATTGTTACAGCACTTGCTTCAAGGTACATGTTTTGATCCCCAGTTTATAGATGAAGAAACTGAAATCACTATGGTTAACTACTTTACTGAGGGTCACATTGATAATAAGTGGTGAAGCTTAGGTTTAAACAGGTCTTTTGACTTCAAAATTTATGCTTGATTCATAACACTACAAGAGTCAGCCTGAAATCAGGAGATGCAGGTTTGATCCCTGGGTCAGGAAGATCTCCTGGAGAAGGAAATGGCAGCCCATTCCAGTATTCTTGCCCTGAAAATTCCATGGACAGAGGAGCCTGGCGGGCTATAGTCCATGGGGTCACAAAGAGTAGGACACGACTGAGCAGCTAATACTTTCGCTGTTTTTTCTACTTTTCACAACACTACACTGGTTAAAAGGGGTGTCTCCACTGCTGACTGCCAGGCAAGGTATTCTCCAAGGTTGACTTGAATTCCTAGTGCTAGTACCTAGTGCTCACTGTTCCCCAAGGCAGCCATTCCATCTTTGGACATCCATATTCTGACCATTTTTAAAGCTCTTGTTTGTAGGAAGCCAAAATTATAAATGAGCTGAACAAGACACAGCCAAGAATAGAGCTTTTTGGCTCACTCCTACAACTTCCCTCCATGTATGATACCAAATCATTCATTTGTTCAACTAGTTACAGGCTCATGGCAACAAACAGCTGGGGCGCCCAGCCTATATTTTGCTATCTCATCAACAAGGAAAATATGGGAAACTTTGCCTAATGCCTGGATGAATTGCAATCCACTATAGATATCACATTCTCTGATCGGCCAATCTAGTAACCAGATCCAAAAAAAAGGAAATGAAGTCTGGGAGGGATATTTGTTTTTAAAAGGGGCGATTTGTCAGTGACTCAAAGTAATGAGTTTCCAGCAGAAAGTTTCCAGAGTTTCAAACGTCACTGAAAGGCTGCCAGGAAGAAAATTTGGGGGCAGTGGGCTTCCTGCTGCTGCTGCTGCTGCTACTGCTCTTCAAATGGCATCTAAATAAGCAGGGTCCCCCATTTTTATTGCTTTGAATGGTACAGCACTGTTGTTTGCACCTGGTTTTATTTAGGATCCCATTTCAGTTTTCTATGCTTTTATTTTTCTTTGAGTTCTACTCTTGCACATGTTTCTTCTGTCTGACTTGTTCCCTAAATTTCTACATTCTTCCCTCCCCCAAAACACACACACACACATGCACACACCCTCCTTGTCATTTGAGAATCAGTGTACCCAACCTTCCCTCTGGATACCCTCTCTGGTGCCTCCAAAGTGAATAACTGTTCCTCCTCCTGTGTGATGTAGTAGAAAGTGCACACAATGTCTATCACAAAGTCAATGCCCAATAAACGTTTGTTTCATTCTCTCTTTCCCCATGTATATCATTAACACAGTATGGATCACACCATATTGTATTCTCTTGTTTACTTGTCCCCTGCATCAGTCAGTTCTGAACTCATGTGTTCTTTCATTCAAGAGGTATTTATTGCATGTTTACTGTGTGTGCGAGTCATTGTTCATGCTAGGTGCTGGGGATACAATAATTTCTGAAAATCATACTTACACTGTCTTTTTCATTTTTGCATTCATAGCACTTTGCATGCTGCTGCTGCTGCTGCTGCTGCTGCTAAGTCCCTTCAGTCGTGTCTGACTCTGTGCGGACCCCATAGACGGCAGCCCACCAGGCTCCCCCATCCCTGGGGTTCTCCAGGCAAGAATACTGAAGTGGGTTGCCATTTTCTTCTCCAGTGCATGAAAGTGAAAAGTGAAAGTGAAGCTGCTCAGTCATGCCCAACTCTTAGCGACCTCATGGACTGCAGCCTACCAGGCTCCTCTGTCCATGGGATTTTCCAGGCAAGAATACTGGAGTGGGGTGCCATTGCCTTCTCCGAGCACTTTGCATAATGCCTGGCAAATAAAGATTGCTCATTGTAGGTTTGGTAAGAGAATGCATTTCTTCAGAAGAATTTCTCCAAGTGTGGTCCTTAGACCATTTGCATCTAGATCACTGAAGGGCTCAGGTTGCATGTTAAATGTCAGTTCTGGTTCTAGATCTACTGAGTCAGAATCTCTTAAGGGTGGGCTTCAAGAAGCTGCATTTCAGTCTAGTTTGCAGATATTTCTTTCCCACTAAAATTTGGGAACCACTGAAAAACAGGAGTCAGGGGAGGGGGGAGAACTAATGCATATTTTTGAAAAGTGTGGCTAAAACCAGTTGAATCATGTTTAATATCTCCGACTACAGTAAGAACATTTAGTAAAGGGAGGAAAAGGCATTCGTTAAAATTACCTGGGAAGGGTTTTTAAATAGACTTGGAATATTCAATTAATTATATTAAAGTTCTAAAGTCTAAGATAATAAGTGAAATTATTGCTAATAAAACCTGATCTTAATTTAGATCAAAGTTTGTGATGCCAGAGAGTTTTCATTTTTATATAATTACTTGTATACTGAGGGCTTCCCTGATAGCTCAGTTGGTAAAGAATTCACCTGCAATGTGGGAGAACTGGGTTTGATCCCTGGGTTGGGAAGATCCCCTGGAGAAGGGAAAGGCTACCCACTCCAATATTCTGGCCTGGAGAATTCCATGAACTGTATAGTTCGTGGGGTCTCAAAGAGTCAGACGCGATTGGGTGACTTTCACTTTCCCTTTTCACTTCACTTGTGTACTTGACAATATATAGAGATTTTGCCTAATTCAACAGTATAATATAGTGATTGCCATATTATAGGCCTGAATCACAAATTTGTTATTTTAAATTATTAGAGTATGTCACAACTATATTGGTGCTTTGGCCCCTGGTTAGGTATGTTTTATCTGACGCCTAGTCCTTGATCAGGAATGGTGGTAGTGTTCATTCTCCATGAAAATTTGATTCATTTTACCATTTTATACTGTATTTTCCCGGAGGGTACTGTTATTAAATGTGTTCTTTGGTAATAGATGAGGTATGTACAACATCTGAGTCAACCTAAGGCAGCATAACTTCCCTTTCAGGAAGACTTGTTAAACTGGATTTTATGACCATGTTCCTGGGACTTGGAACTTATCGTTTTTGGTTTGCCTTGATGTGATTTTCACAGTCAAGAGCTGAGGTTGTCTATGCCTCTGGATGCAAACCTCGAATACACACAAGTTTGTATTTCAGTTTCCCTCCTTGTAAATTTACTTTCTTTAAAATTTAATTTAGGGCTTCTTTGGCGGTCTCGCTACTGCTAAGCTGGATCAGGAACCACCCTCACGGTGCCCACATGGTGCCATATCCAATGACCTAAGCATTCTGTGCAATGACTCCTCCCTGGAGCTGAGCAAGTACTGGGACCAGAAGTTTAGTGGTGACAACAATGAGCAAGAAAGATTACTGATGGAAAGCTCCACACTTTATGTGGAGAATCTTTCCTTTTATACAACCAAAGAGCAAATATATGAGCTCTTTAGTAGATGCAGTGACATCGAGAATGTTTATATGGGCCTGGATAAAATAAAGAAAATGACCTGTGGTTTCTGTTTCATAGAATACTTTAACAGAGCTGAGGCCGAAAATGCCATGCAATTCCTAAATGGCACCAGCCTAGATGACCATATTATCCTCACAGATTGGGATCTAGGTTTTAGAGAGGGCAGACAATACGGCCATGGTCAATCTGGGGGCCAGTTAAGAGATGAGTTTCATGAAGACTTCAATGATGATAGAGAAGGTTTTGGAAAACAGGCTCAGGTCCCTGGTAGGAGAGGAATCCATTCAAAAACTCTTTGTTAAAGAACAATGCCAGGCCAGCAAATAGCCCATTTCATAACAAATTTACTTTATTTGCTGGGCAGAAGCCCTATTGATGTATTTTTCTCTCTGAAATGATATTAAATGGTGCAAATAAAAATAATCTCTTGTTCTTATCTTAATTTTGAGACTGGTTGTCAGGTTACCAGTTTGATCATCAGGTGGTCAAAAGTGAAATGTCCTTCAGGAATAAATTAGCTATGTGAGATATGAGTCATGAAAAGTACAACTTCCCATTCAGGAAGATTTCAGCTGGATTTTATAACCATGTTCCCAGAACCTGAAATGATCATTTTGTAGACTTTGCATAAAATAAAGTCTAATAATTGGAAACAATTTAAAAAGCCATTAAAGGAATGAAAGCACATTATTATAAAGTATTTAAAAAATCCAGAAGAGACTATAAGGAAAGCAAAAATCCTCCTGCCCCACCTCTTCCTACCCTAGGCCTATACCCTGGCTAATAACTTTCAATTATTTTAGCAGCTTGTTTTGGTATCTTATGGCAGAAAGGGAAAAAGAACTAAAGAGCCTCATGATGAAAGTGAAAGAAGAGAGTGAAAAAATTGGCTTAAAACTCAACATTCAGAAAACTAAGATCATGGCATCCCATCCCATCACTTCATGGCAAATAGATGGGGAAATAATGGAAACAGTGACAGATTTTATTTTCTTGGACTCCAAAATCACTGCAGATGGTGACTGCAGCCATGAATTTAAAAGACACTTGCTCCTTGGAAGAAAAGCTATGACCAACCTAGACAGCATATTAAAAAGCAGAGACATTACTTTACCAACAGAGGTCTGTCTAGTCAAAGCTATGGTTTTTCCAGTAGTCATGTATGGATGTGAGAGTTGGACTGTGAAGAAAGCTGAGCACCAAAGAATTGATGCTTTAGAACTGTGGTGTTGGAGAAGACTCTTGAGAGTCCCTTGGACTGCAAGGAGATCCAACCAGTCCATCCTAAAGGAAATCAACCCTGAATATTCATTGGAAGGACTGATGCTGAAGCTGAAACTCCAATACTTTGGCCACCTGATGCGAAGAACTGACTCATTGGAAAAGACTCTGATGCTGGGAAAGATTGAAGGCATGAGGAGAATGGGACCACAGAGGATGAGATGGTTGGATGGCATCACTGACTCGATGAACATGAGTTTGAGCAAGCCCCGGGAGTTGGTGATGGACAGGGAAGCCTGGTATGCTGCAGTCCATGGGGTCACAAAGAGTCAGACACGACTGAGCGACTGAACTGAATGACTCTGGTATCTTTCCTGGTAGTTCTCTCTATATTTCTAAATAACATGACTACTTACACTGTTTATTTTAATTTTAAATGTCATCTATTGACTTTCTGCTTTCAGAGATGAGGATGTAGCTCAGTTACACCCCCACTGGCACTTCTCTTCTCTCAATTCTCTCAATATAGTTTGCAACATTTTACTTACATTTTATTTTTATTTTTTTTTAATTTATTTATTTTTTATTTTACTTTACAAT